>NW_026047078.1:0-37986 GCF_023864275.1 Schistocerca cancellata | reverse complement strand
AGCTCGCTATTCGTCTTCCAAAATATTAAAAGTACACCCATACCTCCAGATTCAGCCGTCCCCCACCCCCTGTACAAACTGTCTGTCGTATGGGCGCCCTTGGAGTGAGAACAGATAGGTTTCGAATGGAGTGGAAATACATAAAACTCTTCTTTTCTCTCTCTATAACAAGTGTAATTAGAAAGAAACAAAAAGCAATTTAGTTTATCCTTACGTACTGCACGTCTAAGCAAAGATACGAAAGGTGGTGGATTTATTGTCACATGTGCTACAGAGGTATCAATCGGTTACCAAATACCGCAAAATTAATCTGCTTCTTCGAAATCAACCCGCTTTCCGGACACAGCTGAAAATGTTGTCATGAATGAAACTTTATTTTTTCTCTCTTATGCGTGGAAGAAAATATCTCCATATTCTGAATGAAAATTTGCACAAATATTCGATCGAGCTTTCCACGTCCTACTCGGAAGGAGAAGCAAAAAGAAGTGTTACTTTTAAGTGTCTTCTGTTACTCGGCGTCGAATGTCGAACGTGCTGATTGAATGTTCGCTCTTGGAGTTCACTGACGTCCTGTTTGGTTCGTCGCGCACAACACTCCACGAGTGCATCCAGCTCTCTTAGAACATCTGACAGTGTGAGCTGTGGTCCTTCAGTTGCTCGGCGACAGACGACCGCGCGTGACAATGCTGCCGTATTTGCTAGCACTAAGGGCTCTCCTGAAGGAGGGAAAGTAAAGTGTGGCTTGCATTGTGGCTGCAGAAAGCACTCATTCCGCAGATCTCATTCGCGGTTTCAACAGCCGAGAAAGAGGGCTCGTTTGAGACGGAGAGGAGGGCCCGGAGGCGGCAACCCGGACTTGCCCGCCATCTTCCGGAGGGAACGGTAAATTAACCCCAGCAGCGGCGGCGCCTGCGAGCCGGTATGATGGTGCTCGCACAAAATGCATCGTTTTTCTCGCAGAGGAGGCGTTGTTACGACTGTCTGCCATCTAACTCGACAGCCAATAGCTCTCTTGTAAGGAGACAGGTATATGGACGGCCACCATTCTGTTCGCCGATTGCGGAAAACGTCAGGAGCTCTCGTTACATCTCGAGAGCGCGAGGCACTACAAATTCTCGCCTGTGGCGCGACGAAAGAGCATACTTACCTGGCGTAGGGGCTACCGTGATCATGAAGGCGGTTCCTCCGGGGTGAGGCTCTTCCATTATTGCACTTCGGTCGAGCTGACCCCCGCGATTACTCCAAATGTGAGTAACTCGGGCGCATAATTTTTGGTAGTCGGGACTTGCGTTCGCGCTGTCCCGGTGTCTATTTCAATTGCAAACGCAGTAATCTGTGCTAGCAGTCGCTAACTAGTGCGTCTGAGCACTCGGCCAGCAACGTGTTCCGCAAGGGACTGCCCAAACGCAGCAGCACTCGCGCTAGGCGCGTACCACACGTCTGCGTCGACCTGCGTCAAACCAGAGCCAGAGCAACACTGTCTGTTCGATAAGCGCGGGGGACGCGCACCATTAGTAGCAGCGGCAGCCGCGAGATGGCTCAAGCGGTCTAACTCTGGTACGACACCCCCATTAATGGTCGAACGGCGACTTTTGGCTTCTCTGTCCATCAGGGGAATGCGCGCCAAACGCAACTGGACGGCGCGCCTTCCCTGCACGCACGGCGACCGCGGTGGCGCGAGCCGCGTACACGAGGGCCGTCGTCCAGCCGAACGCATTGTCGCCTGTGGCCAGGTACATGAGGGGCCGGAAGCAAGCGTCTAGCGTAGCGTCTCAAGACTTGCAGACTTGCGGCACTTGAGGAGCTGGCGGGGATGTGAAATGACGTGGCCAACTGTACCGAAAACGGGAAGAGAAATTCTAGGCAACGGCAGCTTGTTGCTCCCAGGCGTGCCACGCTGACTGACAAGGGCAGCGTTGCTTAAATTCGGTGATGGGACGATAGACCGCTGTAGGCTGTTTATTAGGCCACGACAGTGAGCGTTTACTTTCTGTAAGGAATGTCTTGTCGTCGCAGATGTTGTGTTTTCATGTGACTACTTTGCAGGCGACCGGAAAAAAAAAAAAAGATTGGTAGATTGAGCAGTTACAACATGGGGGAGACGAAAAACGGCGTGGTGAGGCGCAGAAAATTTCTTTCGTGGTAGCTGTACTCGGGGCTCTCAGGGAAAGTAGAAAACGCAATGTTATCAGGGGTGCTTTTCTTACGAGAAATCGAGTCAAAAAGTCTGTGTTACGCACGTCTTTAACAGGTGCGGAACTTCAAATCTGTTTATGGCTACTTTACAAGCTCGCTATTCGTCTTCCAAATATTAAAAGTACACCATACCTCCAGATTCAGCCGTCCCCCACCCCCTGTACAAACTGTCTGTCGTATGGGCGCCCTTGGAGTGAGAACAGATAGGTTTCGAATGGGAGTGGAAATAACATAAAACTCTTCTTTTTCTCTCTCTATAACAAGTGTAATTAGAAAGAAACAAAAAGCAATTTAGTTTATCCTTACGTACTGCACGTCTAAGCAAAGATACGAAAGGTGGTGGATTTAATGTCACCATAGCTACAAGGTATCAATCGGTTACCAAATACCGCAAAATTAATCTGCTTCTTCGAAATCAACCCGCTTTCCGGACACAGCTGAAATGTTGTCATGAATGAAACTTTATTTTTTCTCTCTTATGCGTGAAGAAAATATCTCCATATTCTGAATGAAAATTTGCACAAATATTCGATCGAGCTTTCCACGTCCTACTCGGAAGGAGAAGCAAAAAGAAGTGTTACCTTTTAAGTGTCTTCTGTTACTCGGCGTCGAATGTCGAACGTGCTGATTGATGTTCGCTCTTGGAGTTCACTGACGTCCTGTTTGTTCGTCGCGCACAACACTCACGAGTGCATCCAGCTCTCTTAGAACATCTGACAGTGTGAGCTGTGGTCCTTCAGTTGCTCGGCGACAGACGACCGCGCGTGACAATGCTGCCGTATTTGCTAGCACTAAGGGCTCTCCTGGAAGGAGGGAAAGTAAAGTGTGGCTTGCATTGTGGCTGCAGAAAGCACTCATTCCGCAGATCTCATTCGCGGTTTCAACAGCCGAGAAAGAGGGCTCGTTTGAGACGGAGAGGAGGGCCCGGAGGCGGCAACCCGGACTTGGCCCGCCATCTTCCGGAGGGAACGGTAAATTAACCCCAGCAGCGGCCGGCGCCGCGAGCCGTATGATGGTGCTCGCACAAAATGCATCGTTTTTCTCGGCAGAGGAGCGTTGTTACGACTGTCTGCCATCTAACTCGACAGCCAATAGCTCTCTTGTAAGGAGACAGGTATATGGACGGCCACCATTCTGTTCGCCGATTGCGAAAACGTCAGGAGCTCTCGTTACATCTCGAGAGCGCGAGGCACTACAAATTCTCGCCTGTGGCGCGACGAAAGCATACTTACCTGGCGTAGGGGCTACCGTGATCATGAAGGCGGTTCCTCCGGGGTGAGGCTCTTCCATTATTGCACTTCGGTCGAGCTGACCCCCGCGATTACTCCAAATGTGAGTAACTCGGGCGCATAATTTTTGGTAGTCGGGACTTGCGTTCGCGCTGTCCCGGTGTCTATTTCAATTGCAAACGCAGTAATCTGTGCTAGCAGTCGCTAACTAGTGCGTCTGAGCACTCGGCCAGCAACGTGTTCCGCAAGGGACTGCCAAACGCAGCAGCACTCGCGCTAGGCGCGTACCACACGTCTGCGTCGACCTGGCGTCAAACCCAGAGCCAGAGCACACTGTCTGTTCGATAAGCGCGGGGGACGCGCACCAGTAGTAGCAGCGGCAGCCGCGAGATGGCTCAAGCGGTCTAACTCTGGTACGACACCCCCATAATGGTCGAACGGCGACTTTTGGCTTCTCTGTCATCAGGGGAATGCGCGCCAAACGCAACTGGACGGCGCGCCATTCCCTGCACGCACGGCGACCGCGGTGGCGCGAGCCGGCGTACACGAGGCGTCGTCCAGCCGAACGCATTGTCGCCTGTGGCCAGGTACATGAGGGGCCGGAAGCAAGCGTCTAGCGTAGCGTCTCAAGACTTGCAGACTTGCGGCACTTGAGGAGCTGGCGGGGATGTGAAATGACGTGGCCAACTGTACCGAAACGGGGAAGAGAAATTCTAGGCAACGGCAGCTTGTGCTCCCAGGCGGCCACGCTGACTGACAAGGGCCCAGCGTTGCTTAAATTCGGTGATGGGACGAGAACCGCTGTAGGCTGTTTATTAGGCCACGACAGTGAGCGTTTACTTTCTGTAAGGAATGTCTTGTCGTCGCAGATGTTGTGTTTCATGTGACTACTTTGCAGGCGACCGGAAAAAAAAAAAAAAGATTGGTAATGAGCAGTTACAACATGGGGAAGACGAAAAACGGCGTGGTGAGCGCAGAAAATTTCTTTCGTGGTAGCTGTACTCGGGGCTCTCAGGGAAAGTAGAAAACGCAATGTTATCAGGGGTGCTTTTCTTACGAGAAATCGAGTCAAAAAGTCTGTGTTACGCACGTCTTTAACAGGTGCGGAACTTCAAATCTGTTTATGGCTACTTTACAAGCTCGCTATTCGTCTTCCAAAATATTAAAAAGTACACCATACCTCCAGATTCAGCCGTCCCCCACCCCCTGTACAAACTGTCTGTCGTATGGGCGCCCTTGGAGTGAGAACAGATAGGTTTCGAATGGAGTGGAAATAACATAAAACTCTTCTTTTTCTCTCTCTATAACAAGTGTAATTAGAAAGAAACAAAAAGCAATTTAGTTTATCCTTACGTACTGCACGTCTAAGCAAAGATACGAAAGGTGGTGGATTTAATGTCACCATAGCTACAAGGTATCAATCGGTTACCAAATACGCAAAATTAATCTGCTTCTTCGAAATCAACCCGCTTTCCGGACACAGCTGAAATGTTGTCCATGAATGAAACTTTATTTTTTCTCTCTTATGCGTGAAGAAAATATCTCCATATTCTGAATGAAAATTTGCACAAATATTCGATCGAGCTTTCCACGTCCTACTCGGAAGGAGAAGCAAAAAGAAGTGTTACCTTTTAAGTGTCTTCTGTTACTCGGCGTCGAATGTCGAACGTGCTGATTGATGTTCGCTCTTGGAGTTCACTGACGTCCTGTTTGTTCGTCGCGCACAACACTCACGAGTGCATCCAGCTCTCTTAGAACATCTGACAGTGTGAGCTGTGGTCCTTCAGTTGCTCGGCGACAGACGACCGCGCGTGACAATGCTGCCGTATTTGCTAGCACTAAGGGCTCTCCTGGAAGGAGGGGAAAGTAAAGTGTGGCTTGCATTGTGGCTGCAGAAAGCACTCATTCCGCAGATCTCATTCGCGGTTTCAACAGCCGAGAAAGAGGGCTCGTTTGAGACGGAGAGGAGGGCCCGGAGGCGGCAACCCGGACTTGGCCCGCCATCTTCCGGAGGGAACGGTAAATTAACCCCAGCAGCGGCCGGCGCCGCGAGCCGTATGATGGTGCTCGCACAAAATGCATCGTTTTTCTCGGCAGAGGAGCGTTGTTACGACTGTCTGCCATCTAACTCGACAGCCAATTAGCTCTCTTGTAAGGAGACAGGTATATGGACGGCCACCATTCTGTTCGCCGATTGCGAAAACGTCAGGAGCTCTCGTTACATCTCGAGAGCGCGAGGCACTACAAATTCTCGCTGTGGCGCGACGAAAGCATACTTACCTGGCGTAGGGGCTACCGTGATCATGAAGGCGGTTCCTCCGGGGTGAGGCTCTTCCATTATTGCACTTCGGTCGAGCTGACCCCGCGATTACTCCAAATGTGAGTAACTCGGGCGCATAATTTTTGGGTAGTCGGGACTTGCGTTCGCGCTGTCCCGGTGTCTATTTCAATTGCAAACGCAGTAATCTGTGCTAGCAGTCGCTAACTAGTGCGTCTGAGCACTCGGCCAGCAACGTGGTTCCGCAAGGGACTGCCAAACGCAGCAGCACTCGCGCTAGGCGCGTACCACACGTCTGCGTCGACCTGGCGTCAAACCCAGAGCCAGAGCACACTGTCTGTTCGATAAGCGCGGGGGACGCGCACCAGTAGTAGCAGCGGCAGCCGCGAGATGGCTCAAGCGGTCTAACTCTGGTACGACACCCCCATTAATGGTCGAACGGCGACTTTTGGCTTCTCTGTCCATCAGGGGAATGCGCGCCAAACGCAACTGGACGGCGCGCCATTCCCTGCACGCACGGCGACCGCGGTGGCGCGAGCCGGCGTACACGAGGCGTCGTCCAGCCGAACGCATTGTCGCCTGTGGCCAGGTACATGAGGGGCCGGAAGCAAGCGTCTAGCGTAGCGTCTCAAGACTTGCAGACTTGCGGCACTTGAGGAGCTGGCGGGGATGTGAAATGACGTGGCCAACTGTACCGAAAACGGGGAAGAGAAATTCTAGGCAACGGCAGCTTGTGCTCCCAGGCGGCCACGCTGACTGACAAGGGCCAGCGTTGCTTAAATTCGGTGATGGGACGAGAACCGCTGTAGGCTGTTTATTAGGCCACGACAGTGAGCGTTTACTTTCTGTAAGGAATGTCTTGTCGTCGCAGATGTTGTGTTTCATGTGACTACTTTGCAGGCGACCGGAAAAAAAAAAAAAAGATTGGTAATGAGCAGTTACAACATGGGGAAGACGAAAAACGGCGTGGTGAGCGCAGAAAATTTCTTTCGTGGTAGCTGTACTCGGGGCTCTCAGGGAAAGTAGAAAACGCAATGTTATCAGGGGTGCTTTTCTTACGAGAAATCGAGTCAAAAAGTCTGTGTTAACGCACGTCTTTAACAGGTGCGGAACTTCAAATCTGTTTATGGCTACTTTACAAGCTCGCTATTCGTCTTCCAAAATATTAAAAGTACACCATACCTCCAGATTCAGCCGTCCCCCACCCCCTGTACAAACTGTCTGTCGTATGGGCGCCCTTGGAGTGAGAACAGATAGGTTTCGAATGGAGTGGAAATAACATAAAACTCTTCTTTTTCTCTCTCTATAACAAGTGTAATTAGAAAGAAACAAAAAGCAATTTAGTTTATCCTTACGTACTGCACGTCTAAGCAAAGATACGAAAGGTGGTGGATTTAATGTCACCATAGCTACAAGGTATCAATCGGTTACCAAATACCGCAAAATTAATCTGCTTCTTCGAAATCAACCCGCTTTCCGGACACAGCTGAAATGTTGTCATGAATGAAACTTTATTTTTTCTCTCTTATGCGTGAAGAAAATATCTCCATATTCTGAATGAAAATTTGCACAAATATTCGATCGAGCTTTCCACGTCCTACTCGGAAGGAGAAGCAAAAAGAAGTGTTACCTTTTAAGTGTCTTCTGTTACTCGGCGTCGAATGTCGAACGTGCTGATTGATGTTCGCTCTTGGAGTTCACTGACGTCCTGTTTGTTCGTCGCGCCACAACACTCACGAGTGCATCCAGCTCTCTTAGAACATCTGACAGTGTGAGCTGTGGTCCTTCAGTTGCTCGGCGACAGACGACCGCGCGTGACAATGCTGCCGTATTTGCTAGCACTAAGGGCTCTCCTGGAAGGAGGGAAAGTAAAGTGTGGCTTGCATTGTGGCTGCAGAAAGCACTCATTCCGCAGATCTCATTCGCGGTTTCAACAGCCGAGAAAGAGGGCTCGTTTGAGACGGAGAGGAGGGCCCGGAGGCGGCAACCCGGACTTGGCCCGCCATCTTCCGGAGGGAAACGGTAAATTAACCCCAGCAGCGGCCGGCGCCGCGAGCCGTATGATGGTGCTCGCACAAAATGCATCGTTTTTCTCGGCAGAGGTGCGTTGTTACGACTGTCTGCCATCTAACTCGACAGCCAATAGCTCTCTTGTAAGGAGACAGGTATATGGACGGCCACCATTCTGTTCGCCGATTGCGAAAACGTCAGGAGCTCTCGTTACCATCTCGAGAGCGCGAGGCACTACAAATTCTCGCCTGTGGCGCGACGAAAGCATACTTACCTGGCGTAGGGGCTACCGTGATCATGAAGGCGGTTCCTCCGGGGTGAGGCTCTTCCATTATTGCACTTCGGTCGAGCTGACCCCCGCGATTACTCCAAATGTGAGTAACTCGGGCGCATAATTTTTGGTAGTCGGGACTTGCGTTCGCGCTGTCCCGGTGTCTATTTCAATTGCAAACGCAGTATCTGTGCTAGCAGTCTGCTAACTAGTGCGTCTGAGCACTCGGCCAGCAACGTGTTCCGCAAGGGACTGCCAAACGCAGCAGCACTCGCGCTAGGCGCGTACCACACGTCTGCGTCGACCTGGCGTCAAACCCAGAGCCAGAGCACACTGTCTGTTCGATAAGCGCGGGGGACGCGCACCAGTAGTAGCAGCGGCAGCCGCGAGATGGCTCAAGCGGTCTAACTCTGGTACGACACCCCCATTAATGTCGAACGGCGACTTTTGGCTTCTCTGTCCATCAGGGGAATGCGCGCCAAACGCAACTGGACGGCGCGCCATTCCCTGCACGCACGGCGACCGCGGTGGCGCGAGCCGGCGTACACGAGGCGTCGTCCAGCCGAACGCATTGTCGCCTGTGGCCAGGTACATGAGGGGCCGGAAGCAAGCGTCTAGCGTAGCGTCTCAAGACTTGCAGACTTGCGGCACTTGAGGAGCTGGCGGGGATGTGAAATGACGTGGCCAACTGTACCGAAAACGGGGAAGAGAAATTCTAGGCAACGGCAGCTTGTGCTCCCAGGCGGCCACGCTGACTGACAAGGGCCAGCGTTGCTTAAATTCGGTGATGGGACGAGAACCGCTGTAGGCTGTTTATTAGGCCACGACAGTGAGCGTTTACTTTCTGTAAGGAATGTCTTGTCGTCGCAGATGTTGTGTTTTCATGTGACTACTTGCAGGCGACCGGAAAAAAAAAAAAAAGAAGATTGGTAATGAGCAGTTACAACATGGGGAAGACGAAAAAACGGCGTGGTGAGCGCAGAAAATTTCTTTCGTGGTAGCTGTACTCGGGGCTCTCAGGGAAAGTAGAAAACGCAATGTTATCAGGGGTGCTTTTCTTACGAGAAATCGAGTCAAAAAGTCTGTGTTACGCACGTCTTTAACAGGTGCGGAACTTCAAATCTGTTTATGGCTACTTTACAAGCTCGCTATTCGTCTTCCAAAATATTAAAAGTACACCATACCTCCAGATTCAGCCGTCCCCCACCCCCTGTACAAACTGTCTGTCGTATGGGCGCCCTTGGAGTGAGAACAGATAGGTTTCGAATGGAGTGGAAATAACATAAAACTCTTCTTTTTCTCTCTCTATAACAAGTGTAATTAGAAAGAAACAAAAAGCAATTTAGTTTATCCTTACGTACTGCACGTCTAAGCAAAGATACGAAAGGTGGTGGATTTAATGTCACCATAGCTACAAGGTATCAATCGGTTACCAAATACCGCAAAATTAATCTGCTTCTTCGAAATCAACCCGCTTTCCGGACACAGCTGAAATGTTGTCATGAATGAAACTTTATTTTTTCTCTCTTATGCGTGAAGAAAATATCTCCATATTCTGAATGAAAATTTGCACAAATATTCGATCGAGCTTTCCACGTCCTACTCGGAAGGAGAAGCAAAAAGAAGTGTTACCTTTTAAGTGTCTTCTGTTACTCGGCGTCGAATGTCGAACGTGCTGATTGATGTTCGCTCTTGGAGTTCACTGACGTCCTGTTTGTTCGTCGCGCACAACACTCACGAGTGCATCCAGCTCTCTTAGAACATCTGACAGTGTGAGCTGTGGTCCTTCAGTTGCTCGGCGACAGACGACCGCGCGTGACAATGCTGCCGTATTTGCTAGCACTAAGGGCTCTCCTGGAAGGAGGGAAAGTAAAGTGTGGCTTGCATTGTGGCTGCAGAAAGCACTCATTCCGCAGATCTCATTCGCGGTTTCAACAGCCGAGAAAGAGGGCTCGTTTGAGACGGAGAGGAGGGCCCGGAGGCGGCAACCCGGACTTGGCCCGCCATCTTCCGGAGGGAACGGTAAATTAACCCCAGCAGCGGCCGGCGCCGCGAGCCGTATGATGGTGCTCGCACAAAATGCATCGTTTTTCTCGGCAGAGGAGCGTTGTTACGACTGTCTGCCATCTAACTCGACAGCCAATAGCTCTCTTGTAAGGGAGACAGGTATATGGACGGCCACCATTCTGTTCGCCGATTGCGAAAACGTCAGGAGCTCTCGTTACATCTCGAGAGCGCGAGGCACTACAAATTCTCGCCTGTGGCGCGACGAAAGCATACTTACCTGGCGTAGGGGCTACCGTGATCATGAAGGCGGTTCCTCCGGGGTGAGGCTCTTCCATTGCACTTCGGTCGAGCTGACCCCCGCGATTACTCCAAATGTGAGTAACTCGGGCGCATAATTTTTGGTAGTCGGGACTTGCGTTCGCGCTGTCCCGGTGTCTATTTCAATTGCAAACGCAGTAATCTGTGCTAGCAGTCGCTAACTAGTGCGTCTGAGCACTCGGCCAGCAACGTGTTCCGCAAGGGACTGCCAAACGCAGCAGCACTCGCGCTAGGCGCGTACCACACGTCTGCGTCGACCTGGCGTCAAACCCAGAGCCAGAGCACACTGTCTGTTCGATAAGCGCGGGGGACGCGCACCAGTAGTAGCAGCGGCAGCCGCGAGATGGCTCAAGCGGTCTAACTCTGGTACGACACCCCCATTAATGGTCGAACGGCGACTTTTGGCTTCTCTGTCCATCAGGGGAATGCGCGCCAAACGCAACTGGACGGCGCGCCATTCCCTGCACGCACGGCGACCGCGGTGGCGCGAGCCGGCGTACACGAGGCGTCGTCCAGCCGAACGCATTGTCGCCTGTGGCCAGGTACATGAGGGGCCGGAAGCAAGCGTCTAGCGTAGCGTCTCAAGACTTGCAGACTTGCGGCACTTGAGGAGCTGGCGGGGATGTGAAATGACGTGGCCAACTGTACCGAAAACGGGGAAGAGAAATTCTAGGCAACGGCAGCTTGTGCTCCCAGGCGGCCACGCTGACTGACAAGGGCCAGCGTTTGCTTAAATTCGGTGATGGGACGAGAACCGCTGTAGGCTGTTTATTAGGCCACGACAGTGAGCGTTTACTTTCTGTAAGGAATGTCTTGTCGTCGCAGATGTTGTGTTTCATGTGACTACTTTGCAGGCGACCGGAAAAAAAAAAAAAAAGATTGGTAATGAGCAGTTACAACATGGGGAAGACGAAAAACGGCGTGGTGAGCGCAGAAAATTTCTTTCGTGGTAGCTGTACTCGGGGCTCTCAGGGAAAGTAGAAAACGCAATGTTATCAGGGGTGCTTTTCTTACGAGAAATCGAGTCAAAAAGTCTGTGTTACGCACGTCTTTAACAGGTGCGGAACTTCAAATCTGTTTATGGCTACTTTACAAGCTCGCTATTCGTCTTCCAAAATATTAAAAGTACACCATACCTCCAGATTCAGCCGTCCCCCCACCCCCTGTACAAACTGTCTGTCGTATGGGCGCCCTTGGAGTGAGAACAGATAGGTTTCGAATGGAGTGGAAATAACATAAAACTCTTCTTTTTCTCTCTCTATAACAAGTGTAATTAGAAAGAAACAAAAAGCAATTTAGTTTATCCTTACGTACTGCACGTCTAAGCAAAGATACGAAAGGTGGTGGATTTAATGTCACCATAGCTACAAGGTATCAATCGGTTACCAAATACCGCAAAATTAATCTGCTTCTTCGAAATCAACCCGCTTTCGGACACAGCTGAAATGTTGTCATGAATGAAACTTTATTTTTTCTCTCTTATGCGTGAAGAAAATATCTCCATATTCTGAATGAAAATTTGCACAAATATTCGATCGAGCTTTCCACGTCCTACTCGGAAGGAGAAGCAAAAAGAAGTGTTACCTTTTAAGTGTCTTCTGTTACTCGGCGTCGAATGTCGAACGTGCTGATTGATGTTCGCTCTTGGAGTTCACTGACGTCCTGTTTGTTCGTCGCGCACAACACTCACGAGTGCATCCAGCTCTCTTAGAACATCTGACAGTGTGAGCTGTGGTCCTTCAGTTGCTCGGCGACAGACGACCGCGCGTGACAATGCTGCCGTATTTGCTAGCACTAAGGGCTCTCCTGGAAGGAGGGAAAGTAAAGTGTGGCTTGCATTGTGGCTGCAGAAAGCACTCATTCCGCAGATCTCATTCGCGGTTTCAACAGCCGAGAAAGAGGGCTCGTTTGAGACGGAGAGGAGGGCCCGGAGGCGGCAACCCGGACTTGGCCCGCCATCTTCCGGAGGGAACGGTAAATTAACCCCAGCAGCGGCCGGCGCCGCGAGCCGTATGATGGTGCTCGCACAAAATGCATCGTTTTTCTCGGCAGAGGAGCGTTGTTACGACTGTCTGCCATCTAACTCGACAGCCAATAGCTCTCTTTGTAAGGAGACAGGTATATGGACGGCCACCATTCTGTTCGCCGATTGCGAAAACGTCAGGAGCTCTCGTTACATCTCGAGAGCGCGAGGCACTACAAATTCTCGCCTGTGGCGCGACGAAAGCATACTTACCTGGCGTAGGGGCTACCGTGATCATGAAGGCGGTTCCTCCGGGGTGAGGCTCTTCCATTGCACTTCGGTCGAGCTGACCCCCGCGATTACTCCAAATGTGAGTAACTCGGGCGCATAATTTTTGGTAGTCGGGACTTGCGTTCGCGCTGTCCCGGTGTCTATTTCAATTGCAAACGCAGTAATCTGTGCTAGCAGTCGCTAACTAGTGCGTCTGAGCACTCGGCCAGCAACGTGTTCCGCAAGGGACTGCCAAACGCAGCAGCACTCGCGCTAGGCGCGTACCACACGTCTGCGTCGACCTGGCGTCAAACCCAGAGCCAGAGCACACTGTCTGTTCGATAAGCGCGGGGGACGCGCACCAGTAGTAGCAGCGGCAGCCGCGAGATGGCTCAAGCGGTCTAACTCTGGTACGACACCCCCATTAATGGTCGAACGGCGACTTTTGGCTTCTCTGTCCATCAGGGGAATGCGCGCCAAACGCAACTGGACGGCGCGCCATTCCCTGCACGCACGGCGACCGCGGTGGCGCGAGCCGGCGTACACGAGGCGTCGTCCAGCCGAACGCATTGTCGCCTGTGGCCAGGTACATGAGGGGCCGGAAGCAAGCGTCTAGCGTAGCGTCTCAAGACTTGCAGACTTGCGGCACTTGAGGAGCTGGCGGGGATGTGAAATGACGTGGCCAACTGTACCGAAAACGGGAAGAGAAATTCTAGGCAACGGCAGCTTGTGCTCCCAGGCGGCCACGCTGACTGACAAGGGCCAGCGTTGCTTAAATTCGGTGATGGGACGAGAACCGCTGTAGGCTGTTTATTAGGCCACGACAGTGAGCGTTTACTTTCTGTAAGGAATGTCTTGTCGTCGCAGATGTTGTGTTTCATGTGACTACTTTGCAGGCGACCGGAAAAAAAAAAAAAAAGATTGGTAATGAGCAGTTACAACATGGGGAAGACGAAAAACGGCGTGGTGAGCGCAGAAAATTTCTTTCGTGGTAGCTGTACTCGGGGCTCTCAGGGAAAGTAGAAAACGCAATGTTATCAGGGGTGCTTTTCTTACGAGAAATCGAGTCAAAAAGTCTGTGTTACGCACGTCTTTAACAGGTGCGGAACTTCAAATCTGTTTATGGCTACTTTACAAGCTCGCTATTCGTCTTCCAAAATATTAAAAGTACACCATACCTCCAGATTCAGCCGTCCCCCACCCCCTGTACAAACTGTCTGTCGTATGGGCGCCCTTGGAGTGAGAACAGATAGGTTTCGAATGGAGTGGAAATAACATAAAACTCTTCTTTTTCTCTCTCTATAACAAGTGTAATTAGAAAGAAACAAAAAGCAATTTAGTTTATCCTTACGTACTGCACGTCTAAGCAAAGATACGAAAGGTGGTGGATTTAATGTCACCATAGCTACAAGGTATCAATCGGTTACCAAATACCGCAAAATTAATCTGCTTCTTCGAAATCAACCCGCTTTCCGGACACAGCTGAAATGTTGTCATGAATGAAACTTTATTTTTTCTCTCTTATGCGTGAAGAAAATATCTCCATATTCTGAATGAAAATTTGCACAAATATTCGATCGAGCTTTCCACGTCCTACTCGGAAGGAGAAGCAAAAAGAAGTGTTACCTTTTAAGTGTCTTCTGTTACTCGGCGTCGAATGTCGAACGTGCTGATTGATGTTCGCTCTTGGAGTTCACTGACGTCCTGTTTGTTCGTCGCGCACAACACTCACGAGTGCATCCAGCTCTCTTAGAACATCTGACAGTGTGAGCTGTGGTCCTTCAGTTGCTCGGCGACAGACGACCGCGCGTGACAATGCTGCCGTATTTGCTAGCACTAAGGGCTCTCCTGGAAGGAGGGAAAGTAAAGTGTGGCTTGCATTGTGGCTGCAGAAAGCACTCATTCCGCAGATCTCATTCGCGGTTTCAACAGCCGAGAAAGAGGGCTCGTTTGAGACGGAGAGGAGGGCCCGGAGGCGGCAACCCGGACTTGGCCCGCCATCTTCCGGAGGGAACGGTAAATTAACCCCAGCAGCGGCCGGCGCCGCGAGCCGTATGATGGTGCTCGCACAAAATGCATCGTTTTTCTCGGCAGAGGAGCGTTGTTACGACTGTCTGCCATCTAACTCGACAGCCAATAGCTCTCTTGTAAGGAGACAGGTATATGGACGGCCACCATTCTGTTCGCCGATTGCGAAAACGTCAGGAGCTCTCGTTACATCTCGAGAGCGCGAGGCACTACAAATTCTCGCCTGTGGCGCGACGAAAGCATACTTACCTGGCGTAGGGGCTACCGTGATCATGAAGGCGGTTCCTCCGGGGTGAGGCTCTTCCATTGCACTTCGGTCGAGCTGACCCCCGCGATTACTCCAAATGTGAGTAACTCGGGCGCATAATTTTTGGTAGTCGGGACTTGCGTTCGCGCTGTCCCGGTGTCTATTTCAATTGCAAACGCAGTAATCTGTGCTAGCAGTCGCTAACTAGTGCGTCTGAGCACTCGGCCAGCAACGTGTTCCGCAAGGGACTGCCAAACGCAGCAGCACTCGCGCTAGGCGCGTACCACACGTCTGCGTCGACCTGGCGTCAAACCCAGAGCCAGAGCACACTGTCTGTTCGATAAGCGCGGGGGACGCGCACCAGTAGTAGCAGCGGCAGCCGCGAGATGGCTCAAGCGGTCTAACTCTGGTACGACACCCCCATTAATGGTCGAACGGCGACTTTTGGCTTCTCTGTCCATCAGGGGAATGCGCGCCAAACGCAACTGGACGGCGCGCCATTCCCTGCACGCACGGCGACCGCGGTGGCGCGAGCCGGCGTACACGAGGCGTCGTCCAGCCGAACGCATTGTCGCCTGTGGCCAGGTACATGAGGGGCCGGAAGCAAGCGTCTAGCGTAGCGTCTCAAGACTTGCAGACTTGCGGCACTTGAGGAGCTGGCGGGGATGTGAAATGACGTGGCCAACTGTACCGAAAACGGGGAAGAGAAATTCTAGGCAACGGCAGCTTGTGCTCCCAGGCGGCCACGCTGACTGACAAGGGCCAGCGTTGCTTAAATTCGGTGATGGGACGAGAACCGCTGTAGGCTGTTTATTAGGCCACGACAGTGAGCGTTTACTTTCTGTAAGGAATGTCTTGTCGTCGCAGATGTTGTGTTTCATGTGACTACTTTGCAGGCGACCGGAAAAAAAAAAAAAAGATTGGTAATGAGCAGTTACAACATGGGGAAGACGAAAAACGGCGTGGTGAGCGCAGAAATTTTCTTTCGTGGTAGCTGTACTCGGGGCTCTCAGGGAAAGTAGAAAACGCAATGTTATCAGGGGTGCTTTTCTTACGAGAAATCGAGTCAAAAAGTCTGTGTTACGCACGTCTTTAACAGGTGCGGAACTTCAAATCTGTTTATGGCTACTTTACAAGCTCGCTATTCGTCTTCCAAAATATTAAAAGTACACCATACCTCCAGATTCAGCCGTCCCCCACCCCCTGTACAAACTGTCTGTCGTATGGGCGCCCTTGGAGTGAGAACAGATAGGTTTCGAATGGAGTGGAAATAACATAAAACTCTTCTTTTTCTCTCTCTATAACAAGTGTAATTAGAAAGAAACAAAAAGCAATTTAGTTTATCCTTACGTACTGCACGTCTAAGCAAAGATACGAAAGGTGGTGGATTTAATGTCACCATAGCTACAAGGTATCAATCGGTTACCAAATACCGCAAAATTAATCTGCTTCTTCGAAATCAACCCGCTTTCCGGACACAGCTGAAATGTTGTCATGAATGAAACTTTATTTTTTCTCTCTTATGCGTGAAGAAAATATCTCCATATTCTGAATGAAAATTTGCACAAATATTCGATCGAGCTTTCCACGTCCTACTCGGAAGGAGAAGCAAAAAGAAGTGTTACCTTTTAAGTGTCTTCTGTTACTCGGCGTCGAATGTCGAACGTGCTGATTGATGTTCGCTCTTGGAGTTCACTGACGTCCTGTTTGTTCGTCGCGCACAACACTCACGAGTGCATCCAGCTCTCTTAGAACATCTGACAGTGTGAGCTGTGGTCCTTCAGTTGCTCGGCGACAGACGACCGCGCGTGACAATGCTGCCGTATTTGCTAGCACTAAGGGCTCTCCTGGAAGGAGGGAAAGTAAAGTGTGGCTTGCATTGTGGCTGCAGAAAGCACTCATTCCGCAGATCTCATTCGCGGTTTCAACAGCCGAGAAAGAGGGCTCGTTTGAGACGGAGAGGAGGGCCCGGAGGCGGCAACCCGGACTTGGCCCGCCATCTTCCGGAGGGAACGGTAAATTAACCCCAGCAGCGGCCGGCGCCGCGAGCCGTATGATGGTGCTCGCACAAAATGCATCGTTTTTCTCGGCAGAGGAGCGTTGTTACGACTGTCTGCCATCTAACTCGACAGCCAATAGCTCTCTTGTAAGGAGACAGGTATATGGACGGCCACCATTCTGTTCGCCGATTGCGAAAACGTCAGGGCTCTCGTTACATCTCGAGAGCGCGAGGGCACTACAAATTCTCGCCTGTGGCGCGACGAAAGCATACTTACCTGGCGTAGGGGCTACCGTGATCATGAAGGCGGTTCCTCCGGGGTGTGAGGCTCTCTCCATTGCACTTCGGTCGAGCTGACCCCCGCGATTACTCCAAATGTGAGTAACTCGGGCGCATAATTTTTGGTAGTCGGGACTTGCGTTCGCGCTGTCCCCGGTGTCTATTTCAATTGCAAACGCAGTAATCGTGATAGCAGTCGGTAAACTAGTGCGTCCTGAGCACTCGGCCAGCAACGTGTTCCGCAAGGGACTGCCAAACGCAAGCAGCACTCGCGCTAGGCGCGTACCACACGTCTGCGTCGACCTGGCGTCAAACCCAGAGCCAGAGCACACTGTCTGTTCGATAAGCGCGGGGGACGCGCACAAGTAGTAGCAGCGGCAGCCGCGAGATGGCTCAAGCGGTCTAACTCTGGTACGACACCCCCATTAATGGTCGAACGGCGACTTTTGGCTTTCTCTGTCCATCAGGGGAATGCGCGCCAAACGCAATTGGACGGCGCGCCATTCCCTGCACGCACGGCGACCGCGGTGGCGCGAGCCGGCGTACACGAGGCGTCGTCCAGCTGAACGCATTGTCGCCTGTGGCCAGGTACATGAGGGGCCGGAAGCAAGCGTCTAGCGTAGCGTCTCAAGACTTGCAGACTTGCAGCACTTGAGGAGCTTGCGGGGGATGTGAAATGACGTGGCCAACTGTACCGAAAACGGGAAGAGAAATTCTAGGCAACAGCAGCTTGTGCTCCCAGGCGGCCACACTGACAAGGGCCAGCGTTGCTTAAATTCGGTGATGGGACGAGAACCGCTGTAGGCTGTTTATTAGGCCACGACAGTGAGCGTTTACTTTCTGTAAGGAATGTCTTGTCGTCGCAGATGTTGTGTTTCATGTGACTACTTTGAAGTGCGACCGGAAATAAAAAAAAAAAAAAAAAAAAAAAAAGATTAGTAATGAGCAGTTACAACATGGGGAAGACGAAAAACGGCGTGGTGAGCGCAGAAATTTCTTTCGTGGTAGCTGCACTCGGGGATCTCAGGGAAAGTAGAAAACGCAATGTTATCAGGGGGTGCTTTTCTTACGAGAAATCGAGTCAAAAAGTCTGTGTTACGCACGTCTTTAACAGGTGCGGAACTTCAAATCTGTTTATGGCTACTTTACAAGCTCGCTATTCGTCTTCCAAAATATTAAAAGTACACCATACCTCCAGATTCAGCCGTCCCCCCACCCCCCTGTACAAACTGTCTGTCCTATGGGCGCCCTTGGAGTGAGAACAGATAGGTTTCGAATAGAGTGGAAATAACATAAAACTCTTCTTTTTCTCTCTCTATAACAAGTGTAATTAGAGGGAAACAAAAAGCAATTTAGTTTATCCTTACGTACTGCACGTCTAAGCAAAGATACGAAAGGTGGTGGATTTAATGTCACCATAGCTACAAGGTATCAATCGTTTACCAAATACCGCAAAATTAATCTGCTTCTTCGAAATCAACCCGCTTTCCGGACACAGCTGAAATGTTGTCATGAATGAAACTTTATTTTTTCTCTCTTATGCGTGAAGAAAATATCTCCATATTCTGAATGAAAATTTGCACAAATATTCGATCGAGCTTTCCACGTCCTACTCGGAAGGAGAAGCAAAAAGAAGTGTTACCTTTTAAGTGTCTTCTGTTACTCGGCGTCGAATGTCGAACGTGCTGATTGATGTTCGCTCTTGGAGTTCACTGACGTCCTGTTTGTTCGTCGCGCACAACACTCACGAGTGCATCCAGCTCTCGTAGAACATCTTGACAGTGTGAGCTGTGGTCCTTCAGTTGCTCGGCGACAGACGATCCGCGCGTGACAATGCTGCCGTATTTGCTAGCACTAAGGGCTCTCCTGGAAGGAGGGAAAGTAAAGTGTGGCTTGCATTGTGGCTGCAGAAAGCACTCATTCCGCAGATCTCATTCGCGGTTTCAACAGCCGAGAAAGAGGGCTCGTTTGAGACGGAGAGGAGGGCCCGGAGGCGGCAACCCGGACTTGGCCCGCCATCTTCGGAGGGAACGGTAAATTAACCCCAGCAGCGGCCGGCGCCGCGAGCCGTATGATGGTGCTCGCACAAAATGCATCGTTTTTCTCGGCAGAGGAGCGTTGTTGCGACTGTCTGCCATCTAACTCGACAGCCAATAGCTCTCTTGTAAGGAGACAGGTACATGGACGGCCACCATTCTGTTCGCCGATTGCGAAAACGTCAGGAGGCTCTCGTTACATCTCGAGAGCGCGAGGCACTACAAATTCTCGCCTGTGGCGCGACGAAAGCATACTTACCTGGCGTAGGGGCTACCGTGATCATGAAGGCGGTTCCTCCGGGGTGAGGCTCTTCCATTGCACTTCGGTCGAGCTGACCCCCGCGATTACTCCAAATGTGAGTAACTCGGGCGCATAATTTTTGGTAGTCGGGACTTGCGTTCGCGCTGTCCCCGGTGTCTATTTCAATTGCAAAACGCAGTAATCGGTGATAGCAGTCGGTAACTAGTGCGTCCTGAGCACTCGGCCAGCAACGTGTTCCGCAAGGGACTGCCAAACGCAGCAGCACTCGCGCTAGGCGCGTACCACACGTCTGCGTCGACCTGGCGTCAAACCCAGAGCAGAGCACACTGTCTGTTCGATAAGCGCGGGGGACGCGCACAAGTAGTAGCAGCGGCAGCCGCGAGATGGCTCAAGCGGTCTAACTCTGGTACGACACCCCCATTAATGGTCGAACGGCGACTTTTGGCTTTCTCTGTCCATCAGGGGAATGCGCGCCAAACGCAATTGGACGGCGCGCCATTCCCTGCACGCACGGCGACCGCGTGGCGCGAGCCGGCGTACACGAGGCGTCGTCCAGCTGAACGCATTGTCGCCTGTGGCCAGGTACATGAGGGGCCGGAAGCAAGCGTCTAGCGTAGCGTCTCAAGACTTGCAGACTTGCAGCACTTGAGGAGCTTGCGGGGATGTGAAATGACGTGGCCAACTGTACCGAAAACGGGGAAGAGAAATTCTAGGCAACAGCAGCTTGTGCTCCCAGGCGGCCACACTGACAAGGGCCAGCGTTGCTTAAATTCGGTGATGGGACGAGAAACCGCTGTAGGCTGTTTATTAGGCCACGACAGTGAGCGTTTACTTTCTGTAAGGAATGTCTTGTCGTCGCAGATGTTGTGTTTCATGTGACTACTTTGAAGGCGACCGGAAATAAAAAAAAAAAAAAAAAAAAAAAAAGATTAGTAATGAGCAGTTACAACATGGGGAAGACGAAAAACGGCGTGGTGAGCGCAGAAAATTTCTTTCGTGGTAGCTGCACTCGGGGATCTCAGGGAAAGTAGAAAACGCAATGTTATCAGGGTGCTTTTCTTACGAGAAATCGAGTCCAAAAAGTCTGTGTTACGCACGTCTTTAACAGGTGCGGAACTTCAAATCTGTTTATGGCTACTTTACAAGCTCGCTATTCGTCTTCCAAAATATTAAAAGTACACCATACCTCCAGATTCAGCCGTCCCCCACCCCCTGTACAAACTGTCCTGTCCTATGGGCGCCCTTGGAGTGAGAACAGATAGGTTTCGAATAGAGTGGAAATAACATAAAACTCTTCTTTTTCCTCTCTCTATAACAAGTGTAATTAGAGGAAACAAAAAGCAATTAGTTTTATCCTTACGTACTGCACGTCTAAGCAAAGATACGAAAGGTGGGTGGATTTAATGTCACCATAGCTACAAGGTATCAATCGTTTACCAAATACCGCAAAATTAATCTGCTTCTTCGAATCAACCCGCTTTCCGGGACACAGCTGAAATGTTGTCATGAATGAAACTTTATTTTTTCTCTCTTATGCGTGAAGAAAATATCTCCATATTCCTGAATGAAAATTTGCACAAATATTCGATCGAGCTTTCACGTCCTACTCGGAAGGAGAAGCAAAAGAAGTGTTACCTTTTAAGTGTCTTCTGTTACTCGGCGTCGAATGTCGAACGTGCTGATTGATGTTCGCTCTTGGAGTTCACTGACGTCCTGTTTGTTCGTCGCGCACAACACTCACGAGTGCATCCAGCTCTCGTAGAACATCTGACAGTGTGAGCTGTGGTCCTTCAGTTGCTCGGCGACAGACGACCGCGCGTGACAATGCTGCCGTATTTGCTAGCACTAAGGGCTCTCCTGGAAGGAGGGAAAGTAAAGTGTGGCTTGCATTGTGGCTGCAGAAAGCACTCATTCCGCAGATCTCATTCGCGGTTTCAACAGCCGAGAAAGAGGGCTCGTTTGAGACGGAGAGGAGGGCCCGGAGGCGGCAACCCGGACTTGGCCCGCCATCTTCCGGAAGGGAACGGTAAATTAACCCCAGCAGCGGCCGGCGCCGCGAGCCGCTATGATGGTGCTCGCACAAAATGCATCGTTTTTCTCGGCAGAGGAGCGTTGTTGCGACTGTCTGCCATCTAACTCGACAGCCAATAGCTCTCTTGTAAGGAGACAGGTACATGGACGGCCACCATTCTGTTCGCCGATTGCGAAAACGTCAGGAGCTCTCGTTACATCTCGAGAGCGCGAGGCACTACAAATTCTCGCCTGTGGCGCGACGAAAGCATACTTACCTGGCGTAGGGGCTACCGTGATCATGAAGGCGGTTCCTCCGGGGTGAGGCTCTTCCATTGCACTTCGGTCGAGCTGACCCCCGCGATTACTCCAAATGTGAGTAACTCGGGCGCATAATTTTTTGGTAGTCGGGACTTGCGTTCGCGCTGTCCCGGTGTCTATTTCAATTGCAAACGCAGTAATCGGTGATAGCAGTCGGTAACTAGTGCGTCTGAGCACTCGGCCAGCAACGTGTTCCGCAAGGGACTGCCAAACGCAGCAGCACTCGCGCTAGGCGCGTACCACACGTCTGCGTTCGACCTGGCGTCAAACCCAGAGCCAGAGCACACTGTCTGTTCGATAAGCGCGGGGGACGCGCACAAGTAGTAGCAGCGGCAGCCGCGAGATGGCTCAAGCGGTCTAACTCTGGTACGACACCCCCATTAATGGTCGAACGGCGACTTTTGGCTTTCTCTGTCCATCAGGGGAATGCGCGCCAAACGCAATTGGACGGCGCGCCATTCCCTGCACGCACGGCGACCGCGGTGGCGCGAGCCGGCGTACACGAGGCGTCGTCCAGCTGAACGCATTGTCGCCTGTGGCCAGGTACATGAGGGGCCGGAAGCAAGCGTCTAGCGTTAGCGTCTCAAGACTTGCAGACTTGCAGCACTTGAGGAGCTTGCGGGGATGTGAAATGACGTGGCCAACTGTACCGAAAACGGGGAAGAGAAATTCTAGGCAACAGCAGCTTGTGCTCCCAGGCGGCCACACTGACAAGGGCCAGCGTTGCTTAAATTCGGTGATGGGACGAGAACCGCTGTAGGCTGTTTATTAGGCCACGACAGTGAGCGTTTACTTTCTGTAAGGAATGTCTTGTCGTCGCAGATGTTGTGTTTCATGTGACTACTTTGAAGGCGACCGGAAATAAAAAAAAAAAAAAAAAAAAAAAAAGATTAGTTAATGAGCAGTTACAACATGGGGAAGACGAAAAACGGCGTGGTGAGCGCAGAAAATTTCTTTCGTGTAGCTGCACTCGGGGATCTCAGGGAAAGTAGAAAACGCAATGTTATCAGGGGTGCTTTTCTTACGAGAAATCGAGTCAAAAAGTCTGTGTTACGCACGTCTTTAACAGGTGCGGAACTTCAAATCTGTTTATGGCTACTTTACAAGCTCGCTATTCGTCTTCCAAAATATTAAAAGTACACCATACCTCCAGATTCAGCCGTCCCCCACCCCCTGTACAAACTGTCTGTCCTATGGGCGCCCTTGGAGTGAGAACAGATAGGTTTCGAATAGAGTGGAAATAACATAAAACTCTTCTTTTTCTCTCTCTATAACAAGTGTAATTAGAGGGAAACAAAAAGCAATTTAGTTTATCCTTACGTACTGCACGTCTAAGCAAAGATACGAAAGGTGGTGGATTTAATGTCACCATAGCTACAAGGTATCAATCGTTTACCAAATACCGCAAAATTAATCTGCTTCTTCGAAATCAACCCGCTTTCCGGACACAGCTGAAATGTTGTCATGAATGAAACTTTATTTTTTCCTCTCTTATGCGTGAAGAAAATATCTCCATATTCTGAATGAAAATTTGCACAAATATTCGATCGAGCTTTCACGTCCTACTCGGAAGGAGAAGCAAAAAGAAGTGTTACCTTTTAAGTGTCTTCTGTTACTCGGCGTCGAATGTCGAACGTGCTGATTGATGTTCGCTCTTGGAGTTCACTGACGTCCTGTTTGTTCGTCGCGCACAACACTCACGAGTGCATCCAGCTCTCGTAGAACATCTGACAGTGTGAGCTGTGGTCCTTCAGTTGCTCGGCGACAGACGACCGCGCGTGACAATGCTGCCGTATTTGCTAGCACTAAGGGCTCTCCTGGAAGGAGGAAAGTAAAGTGTGGCTTGCATTGTGGCTGCAGAAAGCACTCATTCCGCAGATCTCATTCGCGGTTTCAACAGCCGAGAAAGAGGGCTCGTTTGAGACGGAGAGGAGGGCCCGGAGGCGGCAACCCGGACTTGGCCCGCCATCTTCCGGAGGGAACGGTAAATTAACCCCAGCAGCGGCCGGCGCCGCGAGCCGTATGATGGTGCTCGCACAAAATGCATCGTTTTTCTCGGCAGAGGAGCGTTGTTGCGACTGTCTGCCATCTAACTAAGACAGCAAATAGCTCTCTTGACAGCCAATGCTCTCTTGTAAGGAACAGGTACATGACGGCCACCATTCTGTTCGCCGATTGCGAAAACGTCAGGAGCTCTCGTTACATCTCGAGAGCGCGAGGCACTACAAATTCTCGCCTGTGGCGCGACGAAAGCATACTTACCTGGCGTAGGGGCTACCGTGATCATGAAGGCGGTTCCTCCGGGGTGAGGCTCTTCCATTGCACTTCGGTCGAGCTGACCCCCGCGATTACTCCAAATGTGAGTAACTCGGGCGCATAATTTTTGGTAGTCGGGACTTGCGTTCGCGCTGTCCCGGTGTCTATTTCAATTGCAAACGCAGTAATCGGTGATAGCAGTCGGTAACTAGTGCGTCTGAGCACTCGGCCAGCAACGTGTTCCGCAAGGGACTGCCAAACGCAGCAGCACTCGCGCTAGGCGCGTACCACACGTCTGCGTCGACCTGGCGTCAAACCCAGAGCCAGAGCACACTGTCTGTTCGATAAGCGCGGGGGACGCGCACAAGTAGTAGCAGCGGCAGCCGCGAGATGGCTCAAGCGGTCTAACTCTGGTACGACACCCCCATTAATGGTCGAACGGCGACTTTTGGCTTTCTCTGTCCATCAGGGGAATGCGCGCCAAACGCAATTGGACGGCGCGCCATTCCCTGCACGCACGGCGACCGCGGTGGCGCGAGCCGGCGTACACGAGGCGTCGTCCAGCTGAACGCATTGTCGCCTGTGGCCAGGTACATGAGGGGCCGGAAGCAAGCGTCTAGCGTAGCGTCTCAAGACTTGCAGACTTGCAGCACTTGAGGAGCTTGCGGGGATGTGAAATGACGTGGCCAACTGTACCGAAAACGGGGAAGAGAAATTCTAGGCAACAGCAGCTTGTGCTCCCAGGCGGCCACACTGACAAGGGCCAGCGTTGCTTAAATTCGGTGATGGGACGAGAACCGCTGTAGGCTGTTTATTAGGCCACGACAGTGAGCGTTTACTTTCTGTAAGGAATGTCTTGTCGTCGCAGATGTTGTGTTTCATGTGACTACTTTGAAGGCGACCGGAAATAAAAAAAAAAAAAAAAAAAAAAAAAAGATTAGTAATGAGCAGTTACAACATGGGGAAGACGAAAAACGGCGTGGTGAGCGCAGAAAATTTCTTTCGTGGTAGCTGCACTCGGGGATCTCAGGGAAAGTAGAAAACGCAATGTTATCAGGGGGTGCTTTTTCTTACGAGAAATCGAGTCAAAAAGTCTGTGTTACGCACGTCTTTAACAGGTGCGGAACTTCAAATCTGTTTATGGCTACTTTACAAGCTCGCTATTCGTCTTCCAAAATATTAAAAGTACACCATACCTCCCAGATTCAGCCGTCCCCCACCCCCTGTACAAACTGTCCTGTCCTATGGGCGCCCTTGGAGTGAGAACAGATAGGTTTCGAATAGAGTGGAAATAACATAAAACTCTTCTTTTTCTCTCTCTATAACAAGTGTAATTAGAGGGAAACAAAAAGCAATTTAGTTTATCCTTACGTACTGCACGTCTAAGCAAAGATACGAAAGGTGGTGGATTTAATGTCACCATAGCTACAAGGTATCAATCGTTTACCAAATACCGCAAAATTAATCTGCTTCTTCGAAATCAACCCGCTTTCCGGACACAGCTGAAATGTTGTCATGAATGAAACTTTATTTTTTCTCTCTTATGCGTGAAGAAAATATCTCCATATTCTGAATGAAAATTTGCACAAATATTCGATCGAGCTTTCCACGTCCTACTCGGAAGGAGAAGCAAAAAGAAGTGTTACCTTTTAAGTGTCTTCTGTTACTCGGCGTCGAATGTCGAACGTGCTGATTGATGTTCGCTCTTGGAGTTCACTGACGTCCTGTTTGTTCGTCGCGCCACAACACTCACGAGTGCATCCAGCTCTCGTAGAACATCTGACAGTGTGAGCTGTGGTCCTTCAGTTGCTCGGCGACAGACGACCGCGCGTGACAATGCTGCCGTATTTGCTAGCACTAAGGGCTCTCCTGGAAGGAGGGAAAGTAAAGTGTGGCTTGCATTGTGGCTGCAGAAAGCACTCATTCCGCAGATCTCATTCGCGGTTTCAACAGCCGAGAAAGAGGGCTCGTTTGAGACGGAGAGGAGGGCCCGGAGGCGGCAACCCGGACTTGGCCCGCCATCTTCCGGAAGGGAACGGTAAATTAACCCCAGCAGCGGCCGGCGCCGCGAGCCGTATGATGGTGCTCGCACAAAATGCATCGTTTTTCTCGGCAGAGGAGCGTTGTTGCGACTGTCTGCATCTAACTCGACAGCCAATAGCTCTCTTGTAAGGAGACAGGTACATGGACGGCCACCATTCTGTTCGCCGATTGCGAAAACGTCAGGAGCTCTCGTTACATCTCGAGAGCGCGAGGCACTACAAATTCTCGCCTGTGGCGCGACGAAAGCATACTTACCTGGCGTAGGGGCTACCGTGATCATGAAGGCGGTTCCTCCGGGGTGAGGCTCTTCCATTGCACTTCGGTCGAGCTGACCCCCGCGATTACTCCAAATGTGAGTAACTCGGGCGCATAATTTTTGGTAGTCGGGACTTGCGTTCGCGCTGTCCCGGTGTCTATTTCAATTGCAAACGCAGTAATCGGTGATAGCAGTCGGTAACTAGTGCGTCTGAGCACTCGGCCAGCAACGTGTTCCGCAAGGGACTGCCAAACGCAGCAGCACTCGCGCTAGGCGCGTACCACACGTCTGCGTCGACCTGGCGTCAAAACCAGAGCCAGAGCACACTGTCTGTTCGATAAGCGCGGGGGACGCGCACAAGTAGTAGCAGCGGCAGCCGCGAGATGGCTCAAGCGGTCTAACTCTGGTACGACACCCCATTAATGGTCGAACGGCGACTTTTGGCTTTCTCTGTCCATCAGGGGAATGCGCGCCAAACGCAATTGGACGGCGCGCCATTCCCTGCACGCACGGCGACCGCGGTGGCGCGAGCCGGCGTACACGAGGCGTCGTCCAGCTGAACGCATTGTCGCCTGTGGCCAGGTACATGAGGGGCCGGAAGCAAGCGTCTAGCGTAGCGTCTCAAGACTTGCAGACTTGCAGCACTTGAGGAGCTTGCGGGGATGTGAAATGACGTGGCCAACTGTACCGAAACGGGGAAGAGAAATTCTAGGCAACAGCAGCTTGTGCTCCCAGGCGGCCACACCTGACAAGGGCCAGCGTTGCTTAAATTCGGTGATGGACGAGAACCGCTGTAGGCTGTTTATTAGGCCACGACAGTGAGCGTTTACTTTCTGTAAGGAATGTCTTGTCGTCGCAGATGTTGTGTTTCATGTGACTACTTTGAAGGCGACCGGAAATAAAAAAAAAAAAAAAAAAAAAAAAGATTAGTAATGAGCAGTTACAACATGGGGAAGACGAAAAACGGCGTGGTGAGCGCAGAAAATTTCTTTCGTGGTAGCTGCACTCGGGGATCTCAGGGAAAGTAGAAACGCAATGTTATCAGGGGGTGCTTTTCTTACGAGAAATCGAGTCAAAAAGTCTGTGTTACGCACGTCTTTAACAGGTGCGGAACTTCAAATCTGTTTATGGCTACTTTACAAGCTCGCTATTCGTCTTCAAAATATTAAAGTACACCATACCTCCAGATTCAGCCGTCCCCCACCCCCTGTACAAACTGTCTGTCCTATGGGCGCCCTTGGAGTGAGAACAGATAGGTTTCGAATAGAGTGGAAATAACATAAAACTCTTCTTTTTCTCTCTCTATAACAAGTGTAATTAGAGGGGAAACAAAAAGCAATTTAGTTTATCCTTACGTACTGCACGTCTAAGCAAAGATACGAAAGGTGGTGGATTTAATGTCACCATAGCTACAAGGTATCAATCGTTTACCAAATACCGCAAAATTAATCTGCTTCTTCGAAATCAACCCGCTTCCGGACACAGCTGAAATGTTGTCATGAATGAAACTTTATTTTTTCTCTCTTATGCGTGAAGAAAATATCTCCCATATTCTGAATGAAAATTTGCACAAATATTCGATCGAGCTTTCCACGTCCTACTCGGAAGGAGAAGCAAAAGAAGTGTTACCTTTTAAGTGTCTTCTGTTACTCGGCGTCGAATGTCGAACGTGCTGATTGATGTTCGCTCTTGGAGTTCACTGACGTCCTGTTTGTTCGTCGCGCACAACACTCACGAGTGCATCCAGCTCTCGTAGAACATCTGACAGTGTGAGCTGTGGTCCTTCAGTTGCTCGGCGACAGACGACCGCGCGTGACAATGCTGCCGTATTTGCTAGCACTAAGGGCTCTCCTGGAAAGGAGGGAAAGTAAAGTGTGGCTTGCATTGTGGCTGCAGAAAGCACTCATTCCGCAGATCTCATTCGCGGTTTCAACAGCCGAGAAAGAGGGCTCGTTTGAGACGGAGAGGAGGGCCCGGAAGGCGGCAACCCGGACTTGGCCCGCCATCTTCCGGAGGGAACGGTAAATTAACCCCAGCAGCGGCCGGCGCCGCGAGCCGTATGATGGTGCTCGCACAAAATGCATCGTTTTTCTCGGCAGAGGAGCGTTGTTGCGACTGTCTGCCATCTAACTCGACAGCCAATAGCTCTCTTGTAAGGAGACAGGTACATGGACCGGCCACCATTCTGTTCGCCGATTGCGAAAACGTCAGGAGCTCTCGTTACATCTCGAGAGCGCGAGGCACTACAAATTCTCGCCTGTGGCGCGACGAAAGCATACTTACCTGGCGTAGGGGCTACCGTGATCATGAAGGCGGTTCCTCCGGGGTGAGGCTCTTCCATTGCACTTCGGTCGAGCTGACCCCCGCGATTACTCCAAATGTGAGTAACTCGGGCGCATAATTTTTGGTAGTCGGGACTTGCGTTCGCGCTGTCCCGGTGTCTATTTCAATTGCAAACGCAGTAATCGGTGATAGCAGTCGGTAACTAGTGCGTCTGAGCACTCGGCCAGCAACGTGTTCCGCAAGGGACTGCCAAACGCAGCAGCACTCGCGCTAGGCGCGTACCACACGTCTGCGTCGACCTGGCGTCAAACCCAGATCGCCAGAGCACACTGTCTGTTCGATAAGCGCGGGGGACGCGCACAAGTAGTAGCAAGCGGCAGCCCGCGAGATGGCTCAAGCGGTCTAACTCTGGTACGACACCCCCATTAATGGTCGAACGGCGACTTTTGGCTTTCTCTGTCCATCAGGGGAATGCGCGCCAAACGCAATTGGACGGCGCGCCAATCCCTGCACGCACGGCGACCGCGGTGGCGCGAGCCGGCGTACACGAGGCGTCGTCCAGCTGAACGCATTGTCGCCTGTGGCCAGGTACATGAGGGGCCGGAAGCAAGCGTCTAGCGTAGCGTCTCAAGACTTGCAGACTTGCAGCACTTGAGGAGCTTGCGGGGATGTGAAATGACGTGGCCACTGTACCGAAAACGGGGAAGAGAAATTCTAGGCAACAGCAGCTTGTGCTCCCAGGCGGCCACACTGACAAGGGCCAGCGTTGCTTAAATTCGGTGATGGGACGAGAACCGCTGTAGGCTGTTTATTAGGCCACGACAGTGAGCGTTTACTTTCTGTAAGGAATGTCTTGTCGTCGCAGATGTTGTGTTTCATGTGACTACTTTGAAGGCGACCGGAAATAAAAAAAAAAAAAAAAAAAAAAAAAGATTAGTAATGAGCAGTTACAACATGGGGAAGACGAAAAAACGGCGTGGTGAGCGCAGAAAATTTCTTTCGTGGTAGCTGCACTCGGGGATCTCAGGGAAAGTAGAAAACGCAATGTTATCAGGGGTGCTTTTCTTACGAGAAATCGAGTCAAAAAGTCTGTGTTACGCACGTCTTTAACAGGTGCGGAACTTCAAATCTGTTTATGGCTACTTTACAAGCTCGCTATTCGTCTTCCAAAATATTAAAAAGTACACCATACCTCCAGATTCAGCCGTCCCCCACCCCCTGTACAAACTGTCTGTCCTATGGGCGCCCTTGGAGTGAGAACAGATAGGTTTCGAATAGAGTGGAAATAACATAAAACTCTTCTTTTCTCTCTCTATAACAAGTGTAATTAGAGGGAAACAAAAAGCAATTTAGTTTATCCTTACGTACTGCACGTCTAAGCAAAGATACGAAAGGTGGTGGATTTAATGTCACCATAGCTACAAGGTATCAATCGTTTACCAAATACCGCAAAATTAATCTGCTTCTTCGAAATCAACCCGCTTTCCGGACACAGCTGAAATGTTGTCATGAATGAAACTTTATTTTTTCTCTCTTATGCGTGAAGAAAATATCTCCATATTCTGAATGAAAATTTGCACAAATATCGATCGAGCTTTCCACGTCCTACTCGGAAGGAGAAGCAAAAAGAAGTGTTACCTTTTAAGTGTCTTCTGTTACTCGGCGTCGAATGTCGAACGTGCTGATTGATGTTCGCTCTTGGAGTTCACTGACGTCCTGTTTGTTCGTCGCGCACAACACTCACGAGTGCATCCAGCTCTCGTAGAACATCTGACAGTGTGAGCTGTGGTCCTTCAGTTGCTCGGCGACAGACGACCGCGCGTGACAATGCTGCCGTATTTGCTAGCACTAAGGGCTCTCCTGGAAGGAGGGAAAGTAAAGTGTGGCTTGCATTGTGGCTGCAGAAAGCACTCATTCCGCAGATCTCATTCGCGGTTTCAACAGCCGAGAAAGAGGGCTCGTTTGAGACGGAGAGGAGGGCCCGGAGGCGGCAACCCGGACTTGGCCCGCCATCTTCCGGAGGGAACGGTAAATTAACCCCAGCAGCGGCCGGCGCCGCGAGCCGTATGATGGTGCTCGCACAAATGCATCGTTTTTCTCGGCAGAGGAGCGTTGTTGCGACTGTCTGCCATCTAACTCGACAGCCAATAGCTCTCTTGTAAGGAGACAGGTACATGGACGGCCACCATTCTGTTCGCCGATTGCGAAAACGTCAGGAGCTCTCGTTACATCTCGAGAGCGCGAGGCCACTTACAAATTCTCGCCTGTGGCGCGACGAAAGCATACTTACCTGGCGTAGGGGCTACCGTGATCATGAAGGCGGTTCCTCCGGGGTGAGGCTCTTCCATTGCACTTCGGTCGAGCTGACCCCCGCGATTACTCCAAATGTGAGTAACTCGGGCGCATAATTTTTGGTAGTCGGGACTTGCGTTCGCGCTGTCCCGGTGTCTATTTCAATTGCAAACGCAGTAATCGGTGATAGCAGTCGGTAACTAGTGCGTCTGAGCACTCGGCCAGCAACGTGTTCCGCAAGGGGACTGCCAAACGCAGCAGCACTCGCGCTAGGCGCGTACCACACGTCCTGCGTCGACCTGGCGTCAAACCCAGAGGCCAGAGCACACTGTCTGTTCGATAAGGCGCGGGGGACGCGCACAAGTAGTAGCAGCGGCAGCCGCGAGATGGCTCAAGCGGTCTAACTCCTGGTACGACACCCCCATTAATGGTCGAACGGCGACTTTTGGCTTTCTCTGTCCATCAGGGGAATGCGCGCCAAACGCAATTGGACGGCGCGCCATTCCCTGCACGCACGGCGACCGCGGTGGCGCGAGCCGGCGTACACGAGGCGTCGTCCAGCTGAACGCATTGTCGCCTGTGGCCAGGTACATGAGGGGCCGGGAAGCAAGCGTCTAGCGTAGCGTCTCAAGACTTGCAGACTTGCAGCACTTGAGGAGCTTGCGGGGATGTGAAATGACGTGGCCAACTGTACCGAAAACGGGGAAGAGAAATTCTAGGCAACAGCAGCTTGTGCTCCCAGGCGGCCACACTGACAAGGGCCAGCGTTGCTTAAATTCGGTGATGGGACGAGAACCGCTGTAGGCTGTTTATTAGGCCACGACAGTGAGCGTTTACTTTCTGTAAGGAATGTCTTGTCGTCGCAGATGTTGTGTTTCATGTGACTACTTTGAAGGCGACCGGAAATAAAAAAAAAAAAAAAAAAAAAAAAGATTAGTAATGAGCAGTTACAACATTGGGGAAGACGAAAAACGGCGTGGTGAGCGCAGAAATTTCTTTCGTGGTAGCTGCACTCGGGGATCTCAGGGAAAGTAGAAAACGCAATGTATCAGGGGTGCTTTTCCTTACGAGAAATCGAGTCAAAAAGTCTGTGTTACGCACGTCTTTAACAGGGTGCGGAACTTCAAATCTGTTTATGGCTACTTTACAAGCTCGCTATTCGTCTTCCAAAATATTAAAAGTACACCATACCTCCAGATTCAGCCGTCCCCCACCCCTGTACAAAACTGTCTGTCCTATGGGCGCCCTTGGAGTGAGAACAGATAGGTTTCGAATAGAGTGGAAATAACATAAAACTCTTCTTTTTCTCTCTCTATAAAACAAGTGTAATTAGAGGGAAACAAAAAGCAATTTAGTTTATCCTTACGTACTGCACGTCTAAGCAAAGATACGAAAGGTGGTGGATTTAATGTCACCATAGCTACAAGGTATCAATCGTTTACCAATACCGCAAAATTAATCTGCTTCTTCGAAATCAACCGCTTTCCGGACACAGCTGAAATGTTGTCATGAATGAAACTTTATTTTTTCTCTCTTATGCGTGAAGAAAATATCTCCATATTCTGAATGAAAAATTTGCACAAATATTCGATCGAGCTTTCCACGTCCTACTCGGAAGAGAAGCAAAAAGAAGTGTTACCTTTTAAGTGTCTTCTGTTACTCGGCGTCGAATGTCGAACGTGCTGATTGATGTTCGCTCTTGGAGGTTCACTGACGTCCTGTTTGTTCGTCGCGCACAACACTCACGAGTGCATCCAGCTCTCGTAGAACATCTGACAGTGTGAGCTGTGGTCCTTCAGTTGCTCGGCGACAGACGACCGCGCGTGACAATGCTGCCGTATTTGCTAGCACTAAGGGCTCTCCTGGAAGGAGGGAAAGTAAAGTGTGGCTTGCATTGTGGGCTGCAGAAAGCACTCATTCCGCAGATCTCATTCGCGGTTCTCAACAGCCGAGGAAAAGGGCTCGTTTGAGACGGAGAGGAGGGCCCGGAGGCGGCAACCCGGACTTGGCCCGCCATCTTCCGGAGGGGAACGGTAAATTAACCCCAGCAGCGGCCGGCGCCGCGAGCCGTATGATGGTGCTCGCACAAAATGCATCGTTTTTCTCGGCAGAGGAGCCGTTGTTGCGACTGTCTGCCATCTAACTCGACAGCCAATAGCTCTCTAGTAAGGAGACAGGTACATGGACGGCCACCATTCTGTTCGCCGATTGCGAAAAACGTCAGGAGCTCTCGTTACATCTCGCAGAGCGCGAGGCACTACAAATTCTCGCCTGTGGCGCGACCGAAAGCATACTTACCTGGCGTAGGGGCTACCGTGATCATGAAGGCGGTTCACTCCCGGGGTGAGGCTCTTCCATTGCACTTCGGTCGAGCTGACCCCCGCGATTACTTCCAAATGTGAGTAACTCGGGCGCATAATTTTTGGTAGTCGGACTTGCGTCGCGCTGTCCCGGTGTCTATGTTCAATTGCAAACGCAGGTAATCGGTGATAGCAGTCGGTAACTAGTGCGTCTGAGCACTCGGCCAGCAACGTGTTCCGCAAGGGACTGCCAACGCAGCAGCACTTCGCGCTAGGCGCGTACCACACGTCTGCGTCGACCTGGCGTCAAACCCAGAGCCAGAGCACACTGTCCTGTTCGATAAGCGCGGGGGACGCGCACAAGTAGTAGCAGCGGCAGCCGCGAGATGGCTCAAGCGGTCTAACTCTGGTACGACACCCCCCATTAATGGTTCGAACGGCGACTTTTGGCTTTCTCTGTCCATCAGGGGAATGCGCGCCAAAACGCAATTGGACGGCGCGCCATTCCCTGCACGCACGGCGACCGCGGGTGGCGCGAGCCCCGGCGTACACGAGGCGTCGTCCAGCTGAACGCATTGTCGCCTGTGGCCAGGTACATGAGGGGCCGGAAGCAAGCGTCTAGCGTAGCGTCTCAAGACTTGCAGACTTGCAGCACTTGAGGAGCTTGCGGGGATGTGAAATGACGTGGCCAACTGTACCGAAAACGGGGAAGAGAAATTCTAGGCAACAGCAGCCTTGTGCTCCCAGGCGGCCACACTGACAAGGGCCAGCGTTGCTTAAATTCGGTGATGGGACGAGAACCGCTGTAGGCTGTTTATTAGGCCACGACAGTGAGCGTTTACTTTCTGTAAGGAAATGTCTTGTCGTCGCAGATGTTGTGTTTCATGTGACTACTTGAAGGCGACCGGAAATAAAAAAAAAAAAAAAAAAAAAAAAGATTAGTAATGAGCAGTTACAACATGGGGAAGACGAAAAACGGCGTGGTGAGCGCAGAAAATTTCTTTCGTGGTAGCTGCACTCGGGGATCTCAGGGAAAGTAGAAAAACGCAATGTTATCAGGGGTGCTTTTCTTACGAGAAATCGAGTCAAAAAAGTCTGTGTTACGCACGTCTTTAACAGGTGCGGACTTCAAATCTGTTTATGGCTACTTTACAAGCTCGCTATTCGTCTTCCAAAATATTAAAAGTACACCATACCTCCAGATTCAGCCGTCCCCCACCCCCTGTACAAACTGTCTGTCCTATGGGCGCCCTTGGAGTGAGAACAGATAGGTTTCGAATAGAGTGGAAATAACATAAAACTCTTCTTTTTCTCTCTCTATAACAAGTGTAATTAGAGGGAAACAAAAAGCAATTTAGTTTATCCTTACGTACTGCACGTCTAAGCAAAGATACGAAAGGTGGTGGAATTTAATGTCACCATAGCTACAAGGTATCAATCGTTTACCAAATACCGCAAAATTAATCTGCTTCTTCGAAAATCAACCCGCTTTCCGGACACAGCTGAAATGTTGTCATGAATGAAACTTTATTTTTTCTCTCTTATGCGTGAAGAAAATATCTCCATATTCTGAATGAAAATTTGCACAAATATTCGATCGAGCTTTCCACGTCCTACTCGGAAGGAGAAGCAAAAAGAAGTGTTACCTTTTAAGTGTCTTCTGTTACTCGGCGTCGAATGTCGAACGTGCTGATTGATGTTCGCTCTTGGAGTTCACTGACGTCCTGTTTGTTCGTCGCGCACAACACTCACGAGTGCATCCCAGCTCTCGTAGAACATCTGACAGTGTGAGCTGTGGTCCTTCAGTTTGCTCGGCGACAGACGACCGCGCGTGACAATGCTGCCGTATTTGCTAGCACTAAGGGCTCTCCTGGAAGGAGGGAAAGTAAAGTGTGGCTTGCATTGTGGCTGCAGAAAAGCACTCATTCCGCAGATCTCATTCGCCGGTTTCAACAGCCGAGAAAGAGGCTCGTTTGAGACGGAGAGGAGGGCCCGGAGGCGGCAACCCGGACTTGGCCCGCCATCTTCCGGAGGGAACGGTAAATTAACCCCAGCAGCGGCCGGCGCCCGCGAGCCGTATGATGGTGCTCGCACAAAATGCATCGTTTTTCTCGGCAGAGGAGCGTTGTTGCGGACTGTCTGCCATCTAACTCGACAGCCAATAGCTCTCTTGTAAGGAGACAGGTACATGGACGGCCACCATTCTGTTCGCCGATTGCGAAAACGTCAGGAGCTCTCGTTACATCTCGAGAGCGCGAGGCACTACAAATTCTCGCCTGTGGCGCGACGAAAGCATACTTACCTGGCGTAGGGGCTACCGTGATCATGAAGGCGGTTCCTCCGGGGTGAGGCTCTCTCCATTGCACTTCGGTCGAGCTGGACCCCCGCGATTACTCCAAATGTGAGTAACTCGGGCGCATAATTTTTGGTAGTCGGGACTTGCGTTCGCGCTGTCCCGGTGTCTATTTCAATTGCAAACGCAGTAATCGGTGATAGCAAGTCGGTAACTAGTGCGTCTGAGCACTCGGCCAGCAACGTGTTCCGCAAGGGACTGCCAAACGCAGCAGCACTCGCGCTAGCGCGTACTCACACGTCTGCGTCGACCTGGCGTCAAACCCAGAGCCAGAGCACACTGTACTGTTCGATAAGCGGCGGGGGACGCGCACAAGTAGTAGCAGCGGCAGCCGCGAGATGGGCTCAAGGCGGTCTAACTCTGGTACGACACCCCCATTAAGGTGGTCGAACGGCGACTTTTGGCTTTCTCTGTCCATCAGGGGAATGGCGCGCCAAACGCAATTGGACGGCGCGCCATTCCCTGCACGCACGGCGACCGCGGTGGCGCGAGCCGGCGTACACGAGGCGTCGTCCAGCTGAACGCATTGTCGCCTGTGGCCAGGTACATGAGGGGCCGGAAGCAAGCGTCTAGCGTAGCGTCTCAAGGACTTGCAGACTTGCAGCACTTGAGGAGCTTGCGGGGATGTGAAATGACGTGGCCAACTGTACCGAAAACGGGGAAGAGAAATTCTAGGCAACAGCAGCTTGTGCTCCCAGGCGGCCACACTGACAAGGGCCAGCGTTGCTTAAATTCGGTGATGGGACGAGACCGCTGTAGGCTGTTTATTAGGCCACGACAGTGAGCGTTTACTTTCTGTAAGGAATGGTCTTGTCGTCGCAGATGTTGTGTTTTCATGTGACCTACTTTGAAGGCGACCGGAATAAAAAAAAAAAAAAAAAAAAAAAAGATTAGTAATGAGCAGTTACAACATGGGGAAGACGAAAAACGGCGTGGTGAGCGCAGAAAATTTCTTTCGTGGTAGCTGCACTCGGGGATCTCAGGGAAAGTAGAAAACGCAATGTTATCAGGGGTGCTTTTCTTACGAGAATCGAGTCAAAAAGTCTGTGTTACGCACGTCTTTAACAGGTGCGGAACTTCAAATTCTGTTTATGGCTACTTTACAAGCTCGCTATTCGTCTCTCCAAAATATTAAAAGTACACATACCTCCAGATTCAGCCGTCCCCCACCCCCTGTACAAACTGTCTGTCCTATGGGCGCCCTTGGAGTGAGAACAGATAGGTTTCGAATAGAGTGGAAATAACATAAAACTCTTCTTTTTCTCTCTCTATAACAAGTGTAATTAGAGGGAAACAAAAAGCAATTTAGTTTATCCTTACGTACTGCACGTGCTAAGCAAAGATACGAAAGGTGGTGGATTTAATGTCACCATAGCTACAAGGTATCAATCGTTTACCAAATACCGCAAAATTAATCTGCTTCTTCGAAATCAACCCGCTTTGCGGACACAGCTGAAGATGTTGTCATGAATGAAAACTTTATTTTTTTCTCTCTTATGCGTGAAGAAAATATCTCCATTATTCTGAATGAAAATTTGCACAAATATTCGATCGAGCTTTCCACGTCCTAGTCGAAGGAGAAGCAAAAAGAAGTGTTACCTTTTAAGTGTCTTCTGTTACTCGGCGTCGAATGTCGAACGTGCTGATTGATGTTCGCTCTTGGAGTTTCACTGACGTTCCTGTTTGTTCGTCGCGCACAACACTCACGAGTGCATCCAGCTCTCGTAGAACATCTGACAGTGTGAGCTGTGGTCCTTCAGTTGCTCGGCGACAGACGACCGCGCGTGACAATGCTGCCGTATTTTGCTAGCACTAAGGGCTCTCCTGGAAGGAGGGAAAGTAAAGTGTGGCTTGCATTGTGGCTGCAGAAAGCACTCATTCCGCAGATCTCATTCGCGGTTTCAACAGCCGGAGAAAGAGGGCTCGTTTGAGACGGAGAGGAGGGCCCGAGGCGGCAACCCGGACTTGGCCCGCATCTTCCGGAGGGAACGGTAAATTAACCCCAGCAGCGGCCGGGCGCCGCGAGCCGTATGATGGTGCTCGCACAAAATGCATCGTTTTTCTCGGCAGAGGAGCGTTGTTGCGACTGTCTGCCATCTAACTCGACAGCCAATAGCTCTCTTGTAAGGAGACAGGTACATGGACGGCCACCATTCTGTTCGCCGATTGCGAAACGTCAGGATCTCTCGTTACATCTCGAGAGCGCGAGGCACTACAAAATTCTCGCCTGTGGCGCGACGAAAGCATACTTACCTGGCGTAGGGGGCTACCGTGATCATGAAGGCGGTTCCTCCGGGGTGAGGCTCTTCATTGCACTTCGGTCGAGCTGACCCCCGCGATTACTCCAAATGTGAGTAACTCGGGCGCATAATTTTTTGGTAGTCGGGACTTGCGTTCGCGCTGTCCCCGGTGTCTATTTCAATTGCAACGCAGTAATCGGTGATAGCAGTCGGTAACTAGATGCGTCTGAGCACTCGGC
>NW_026047077.1:0-131944 GCF_023864275.1 Schistocerca cancellata | reverse complement strand
CGTGTAGCACACGACATTTATTATCCATGCATACGCAGACGTGACGTTATCTCGGAAATGGAATCCGAAAAGGGGTTTAAAAAAAAGTCGTGTTTCCGCCCGGGATCGAACCGGGGACCTTCTGCGTGTAAAGCAGACGTGATAACCGCTACACCACGGAAACGACGGCTGTGCGGCTGTTCTACCTAGAAACCCGTAGTGGCAACAGATTTTTCCTGCGTAAGCAAAGGCATCGCTACGAGCTCCCTCCGATTCTAGAAGTTGCTATTGTAAAAGACATCGATGAAAACAATCAAACCGCAACAGCCAGGGAAAACGCTGGGTGAGCGGCAGCTCTGCATGGTGATACCAAGAACGGAGGCGTCAGTCATGTGCAGCGCTTAGACGCTACGAACAGGCTCGTTGGTCTAGGGGTATGATTCCTGCTTCGGGTGCAGGAGGTCCCGGGTTCAAATCCCGGACGAGCCCTTGCGTTTTGTGCAAACGTGTGGCAACTACCGTCATGCCGGCGGCTGTTCCGCGCATTTCCAGCCCTCCAGGTAAGCACAAAAACCAAGTAGCGGTTCTGAAAGAGTTTCATGTATCATCTGAGCCCTGGTGGTGGGCCGTTTGAAATTGATTTAAATGGTCACAGTAGAGATTGTAGCAAGGGTCTTGTTGAGTGCGACGAAAAAGTGTTTCCGCCCGGAATCGAACCGGGGACCTTCTGCGTGTTAGGCAGACGTGATAACCGCTACACCACGGAAACTGCTACGCTCTGTGCTCCACATCTGACACAACTTGTAGGACGATCGCAACTTTGGCGTAAAAATCACTTTGCGGAAACGCACAATGCAGGTATTTCGCATTCGTATGCAACAATCGACAGCACCCTTGCCTGTCTGAATGCCATCACGAATGAGAGCCCAAGAAGTCGTCGGAAATGCTCGCGGCCGAGTCCCTCAGCAGCATCAGCTTCTCATTCTTTCCATACGAGGTACCGTCAATTCGCGCAGTCGCTATTGCAAATGATGTCACCAAAAGCAATCACTTCGTTAGCGGCGAGGAGCCCGGACTCAGCGGTAGCTCTACATGAAGGCACCAGCAGCTCCGTCAGGCCACCGCTGGCGCGCCGGCGCCCGGACCCACGACCGTCAATGACGCTGCAGTCGATGTACTTCTTAATATCGCTTTTGGAAGAAGGAAACCAGGTGTAAATCACACAGTATTTTACTGATGATCTGGAAACGCAAGTTTAGAATAAGTAGAACATTATATAAAATGTGTTGTGTGGTCGAGCGACACCCACGCCTCGCTCTCGCCAGATTATCGTTGCTGCACGGAATGATTGTTAAGGCACCGACGGCTTCAGAGTTCGTCTTCTCGAAGTTTTGCTTTTGCAGTACATTCCGCAATCTTTTCGTTATGAGTCGTCTGTTTCGGTTTCCCGATGTAGTTTTGCTCACTGCTCTCGACTTCTCTTAACCCCGAGCCACCACTAGCCGAAAATTCCGCACTGCTATCTGGTCAATCTGCAGAGCTCGATGAAGGCGTCGCGGTCGTTCCTGAGCTGATGAAACGGCCGAATCTGTAGTTGTTCCCAGATCTCTTCCACAACAACGGCCTCCCAGACGCTTGGATTACAGGAGTACGCCACTACTCCCAGCCGGAGAACTGCATTTGAAAGCGTAATAACATGAGCTACACGTAACTCCGATTTCTGTGTCTGACTACTTTTAATGAAACTGTCGTCGATTTACTTACTACTATCGCTGCTGGACGAAGCAGATCAGGTGAAAACCATCAGTATTCTTGTAACGAAGAGGTAATGGAAATTTAGGTAAAACAATATCAAAAAAAGTTGTGTGGTGGAGCGACACGTACAGTTGGCTCTTCCTAGATGATCATTGCTGCACGGAATAATTGTTAAGGCACCGACGCCTTCAGGATTGGTCTTCTGGTAGTTTTGCTTGCAGTATATTCCGCAATCTTTTCGTTATGAGTTGGTGTTTCGGATTCCCGATGTTCTTTTGTTTAGTGCATTTGCCTTCCCTTGACACTGAGAAAGCACATGACGAAAGTGAAACACCACCGTCTGTTCATCTGCAGAGCGCGATGAAATTATTCACTCTATATTCATTGCCTTTCATATTCTTCCCATCAGTGGTGAGCGCTGCCTTCAGAAAGCGCTTTTGTTTCTGATTTACATGGAAGTTAGTGTTCCTCGGAGCTGGACTGCTTGGGATTAGCTTCATTGCTACTGGCAGGTGGCTCGTTGGTCTAGGGGTATGATTCCTGCTTTGGGTGCAGGAGGTCCCGGGTTCAAATCCCGGACGAGCCCTACCGTTTTGACCGTGCTGAAGAGTAGGTGGAGCTCACCCACGTTTGCAGCTCTGTAATGAAGAATAGATGCCTGCCGCAGCACGCTTTGTGTAGCACTACGGTGATGAAGGGACCGTTTGATATGGCAAGAATCTGACACCAGTAAATTACATGGGTCGATTGCTGTAGAAGAGCCGACAGTAATCTTGCATGCAACGGAAAACAAAGGTTGTCTTTGCAGAACATGTGCACCGTGAGTGGAGACGAACCTCAATCGTGGAGCAGTCTACCTTCATCTGATTAGCGACGACAACAACCAAAGGGTGGGATACAAGACTGAGCGTAGTTAAGAGTTTCTCACTATTAGTTACGTTCACACTTCAACAGAGCTGTGACAAGGCGAGTGCAGTGAGCTCAGGAAAGCCAGTATGAAGCGCACTTGAAGTAGTCCTGAAGAAATGGATTATAAACTTTGCCGGCCAGAATGGAGCTACGAGCGTTCTGAGTTACTGAATACCGGTACACTATGGGAGCAAGAGCATTTGACAGTAAAATGAAGCGATATCCGTGTAGCACACGACATTTATTATCCATGCATACGCAGACGTGACGTTATCTCGGAAATGGAATCCGAAAAGGGGTTTAAAAAAAAGTCGTGTTTCCGCCCGGGATCGAACCGGGGACCTTCTGCGTGTAAAGCAGACGTGATAACCGCTACACCACGGAAACGACGGCTGTGCGGCTGTTCTACCTAGAAACCCGTAGTGGCAACAGATTTTTCCTGCGTAAGCAAAGGCATCGCCTACGAGCTCCCTCCGATTCTAGAAGTTGCTATTGTAAAAGACATCGATGAAAACAATCAAACCGCAACAGCCAGGGAAAACGCTGGGTGAGCGGCAGCTCTGCATGGTGATACCAAGAACGAGGCGTCAGTCATGTGCAGCGCTTAGACGCTACGAACAGGCTCGTTGGTCTAGGGGTATGATTCCTGCTTCGGGTGCAGGAGGTCCCGGGTTCAAATCCGGACGAGCCCTTGCGTTTTGTGCAAACGTGTGGCAACTACCGTCATGCCGGCGGCTGTTCCGCGCATTTCCAGCCCTCCAGGTAAGCACAAAAACCAAGTAGCCGGTTCTGAAAGAGTTTCATGTATCATCTGAGCCCTGGTGGTGGGCCGTTTGAAATTGATTTAAATGGTCACAGTAGAGATTGTAGCAAGGGTCTTGTTGAGTGCGACGAAAAAGTGTTTCCGCCCGGAATCGAACCGGGGACCTTCTGCGTGTTAGGCAGACGTGATAACCGCTACACCACGGAAACTGCTACGCTCTGTGCTCCACATCTGACACAACTTGTAGGACGATCGCAACTTTGGCGTAAAAATCACTTTGCGGAAACGCACAATGCAGGTATTTCGCATTCGTATGCAACAATCGACAGCACCCTTGCCTGTCTGAATGCCATCACGAATGAGAGCCCAAGAAGTCGTCGGAAATGCTCGCGGCCGAGTCCTCAGCAGCATCAGCTTCTCATTCTTTCCATACGAGGTACCGTCAATTCGCGCAGTCGCTATTGCAAATGATGTCACCAAAAGCAATCACTTCGTTAGCGGCGAGGAGCCCGGACTCAGCGGTAGCTCTACATGAAGGCACCAGCAGCTCCGTCAGGCCACCGCTGGCGCGCCGGAGCCCGGACCCACGACCGTCAATGACGCTGCAGTCGATGTACTTCTTAATATCGCTTTTGGAAGAAGGAAACCAGGTGTAAATCACACAGTATTTTACTGATGATCTGGAAACGCAAGTTTAGAATAAGTAGAACATTATATAAAATGTGTTGTGTGGTCGAGCGACACCCACGCCTCGCTCTCGCCAGATTATCGTTGCTGCACGGAATGATTGTTAAGGCACCGACGGCTTCAGAGTTCGTCTTCTCGAAGTTTTGCTTTTGCAGTACATTCCGCAATCTTTTCGTTATGAGTCGTCTGTTTCGGTTTCCCGATGTAGTTTTGCTCACTGCTCTCGACTTCTCTTAACCCCGAGCCACCACTAGCCGAAAATTCCGCACTGCTATCTGGTCAATCTGCAGAGCTCGATGAAGGCGTCGCGGTCGTTCCTGAGCTGATGAAACGGCCGAATCTGTAGTTGTTCCCAGATCTCTTCCACAACAACGGCCTCCCAGACGCTTGGATTACAGGAGTACGCCACTACTCCCAGCCGGAGAACTGCATTTGAAAGCGTAATAACATGAGCTACACGTAACTCCGATTTCTGTGTCTGACCTACTTTTAATGAAACTGTCGTCGATTTACTTACTACTATCGCTGCTGGACGAAGCAGATCAGGTGAAAACCATCAGTATTCTTGTAACGAAGAGGTAATGGAAATTTAGGTAAAACAATATCAAAAAAAGTTGTGTGGTGGAGCGACACGTACAGTTGGCTCTTCCTAGATGATCATTGCTGCACGGAATAATTGTTAAGGCACCGACGCCTTCAGGATTGGTCTTCTGGTAGTTTTGCTTGCAGTATATTCCGCAATCTTTTCGTTATGAGTTGGTGTTTCGGATTCCCGATGTTCTTTTGTTTAGTGCATTTGCCTTCCCTTGACACTGAGAAAGCACATGACGAAAGTGAAACACCACCGTCTGTTCATCTGCAGAGCGCGATGAAATTATTCACTCTATATTCATTGCCTTTCATATTCTTCCCATCAGTGGTGAGCGCTGCCTTCAGAAAGCGCTTTTGTTTCTGATTTACATGGAAGTTAGTGTTCCTCGGAGCTGGACTGCTTGGGATTAGCTTCATTGCTACTGGCAGGTGGCTCGTTGGTCTAGGGGTATGATTCCTGCTTTGGGTGCAGGAGGTCCCGGGTTCAAATCCCGGACGAGCCCTACCGTTTTGACCGTGCTGAAGAGTAGGTGGAGCTCACCCACGTTTGCAGCTCTGTAATGAAGAATAGATGCCTGCCGCAGCACGCTTTGTGTAGCACTACGGTGATGAAGGGACCGTTTGATATGGCAAGAATCTGACACCAGTAAATTACATGGGTCGATTGCTGTAGAAGAGCCGACAGTAATCTTGCATGCAACGGAAAACAAAGGTTGTCTTTGCAGAACATGTGCACCGTGAGTGGAGACGAACCTCAATCGTGGAGCAGTCTACCTTCATCTGATTAGCGACGACAACAACCAAAGGGTGGGATACAAGACTGAGCGTAGTTAAGAGTTTCTCACTATTAGTTACGTTCACACTTCAACAGAGCTGTGACAAGGCGAGTGCAGTGAGCTCAGGAAAGCCAGTATGAAGCGCACTTGAAGTAGTCCTGAAGAAATGGATTATAAACTTTGCCGGCCAGAATGGAGCTACGAGCGTTCTGAGTTACTGAATACCGGTACACTATGGGAGCAAGAGCATTTGACAGTAAAATGAAGCGATATCCGTGTAGCACACGACATTTATTATCCATGCATACGCAGACGTGACGTTATCTCGGAAATGGAATCCGAAAAGGGGTTTAAAAAAAAGTCGTGTTTCCGCCCGGGATCGAACCGGGGACCTTCTGCGTGTAAAGCAGACGTGATAACCGCTACACCACGGAAACGACGGCTGTGCGGCTGTTCTACCTAGAAACCCGTAGTGGCAACAGATTTTTCCTGCGTAAGCAAAGGCATCGCCTACGAGCTCCCTCCGATTCTAGAAGTTGCTATTGTAAAAGACATCGATGAAAACAATCAAACCGCAACAGCCAGGGAAAACGCTGGGTGAGCGGCAGCTCTGCATGGTGATACCAAGAACGGAGGCGTCAGTCATGTGCAGCGCTTAGACGCTACGAACAGGCTCGTTGGTCTAGGGGTATGATTCCTGCTTCGGGTGCAGGAGGTCCCGGGTTCAAATCCCGGACGAGCCCTTGCGTTTTGTGCAAACGTGTGGCAACTACCGTCATGCCGGCGGCTGTTCCGCGCATTTCCAGCCCTCCAGGTAAGCACAAAAACCAAGTAGCCGGTTCTGAAAGAGTTTCATGTATCATCTGAGCCCTGGTGGTGGGCCGTTTGAAATTGATTTAAATGGTCACAGTAGAGATTGTAGCAAGGGTCTTGTTGAGTGCGACGAAAAAGTGTTTCCGCCCGGAATCGAACCGGGGACCTTCTGCGTGTTAGGCAGACGTGATAACCGCTACACCACGGAAACTGCTACGCTCTGTGCTCCACATCTGACACAACTTGTAGGACGATCGCAACTTTGGCGTAAAAATCACTTTGCGGAAACGCACAATGCAGGTATTTCGCATTCGTATGCAACAATCGACAGCACCCTTGCCTGTCTGAATGCCATCACGAATGAGAGCCCAAGAAGTCGTCGGAAATGCTCGCGGCCGAGTCCTCAGCAGCATCAGCTTCTCATTCTTTCCATACGAGGTACCGTCAATTCGCGCAGTCGCTATTGCAAATGATGTCACCAAAAGCAATCACTTCGTTAGCGGCGAGGAGCCCGGACTCAGCGGTAGCTCTACATGAAGGCACCAGCAGCTCCGTCAGGCCACCGCTGGCGCGCCGGAGCCCGGACCCACGACCGTCAATGACGCTGCAGTCGATGTACTTCTTAATATCGCTTTTGGAAGAAGGAAACCAGGTGTAAATCACACAGTATTTTACTGATGATCTGGAAACGCAAGTTTAGAATAAGTAGAACATTATATAAAATGTGTTGTGTGGTCGAGCGACACCCACGCCTCGCTCTCGCCAGATTATCGTTGCTGCACGGAATGATTGTTAAGGCACCGACGGCTTCAGAGTTCGTCTTCTCGAAGTTTTGCTTTTGCAGTACATTCCGCAATCTTTTCGTTATGAGTCGTCTGTTTCGGTTTCCCGATGTAGTTTTGCTCACTGCTCTCGACTTCTCTTAACCCCGAGCCACCACTAGCCGAAAATTCCGCACTGCTATCTGGTCAATCTGCAGAGCTCGATGAAGGCGTCGCGGTCGTTCCTGAGCTGATGAAACGGCCGAATCTGTAGTTGTTCCCAGATCTCTTCCACAACAACGGCCTCCCAGACGCTTGGATTACAGGAGTACGCCACTACTCCCAGCCGGAGAACTGCATTTGAAAGCGTAATAACATGAGCTACACGTAACTCCGATTTCTGTGTCTGACCTACTTTTAATGAAACTGTCGTCGATTTACTTACTACTATCGCTGCTGGACGAAGCAGATCAGGTGAAAACCATCAGTATTCTTGTAACGAAGAGGTAATGGAAATTTAGGTAAAACAATATCAAAAAAAGTTGTGTGGTGGAGCGACACGTACAGTTGGCTCTTCCTAGATGATCATTGCTGCACGGAATAATTGTTAAGGCACCGACGCCTTCAGGATTGGTCTTCTGGTAGTTTTGCTTGCAGTATATTCCGCAATCTTTTCGTTATGAGTTGGTGTTTCGGATTCCCGATGTTCTTTTGTTTAGTGCATTTGCCTTCCCTTGACACTGAGAAAGCACATGACGAAAGTGAAACACCACCGTCTGTTCATCTGCAGAGCGCGATGAAATTATTCACTCTATATTCATTGCCTTTCATATTCTTCCCATCAGTGGTGAGCGCTGCCTTCAGAAAGCGCTTTTGTTTCTGATTTACATGGAAGTTAGTGTTCCTCGGAGCTGGACTGCTTGGGATTAGCTTCATTGCTACTGGCAGGTGGCTCGTTGGTCTAGGGGTATGATTCCTGCTTTGGGTGCAGGAGGTCCCGGGTTCAAATCCCGGACGAGCCCTACCGTTTTGACCGTGCTGAAGAGTAGGTGGAGCTCACCCACGTTTGCAGCTCTGTAATGAAGAATAGATGCCTGCCGCAGCACGCTTTGTGTAGCACTACGGTGATGAAGGGACCGTTTGATATGGCAAGAATCTGACACCAGTAAATTACATGGGTCGATTGCTGTAGAAGAGCCGACAGTAATCTTGCATGCAACGGAAAACAAAGGTTGTCTTTGCAGAACATGTGCACCGTGAGTGGAGACGAACCTCAATCGTGGAGCAGTCTACCTTCATCTGATTAGCGACGACAACAACCAAAGGGTGGGATACAAGACTGAGCGTAGTTAAGAGTTTCTCACTATTAGTTACGTTCACACTTCAACAGAGCTGTGACAAGGCGAGTGCAGTGAGCTCAGGAAAGCCAGTATGAAGCGCACTTGAAGTAGTCCTGAAGAAATGGATTATAAACTTTGCCGGCCAGAATGGAGCTACGAGCGTTCTGAGTTACTGAATACCGGTACACTATGGGAGCAAGAGCATTTGACAGTAAAATGAAGCGATATCCGTGTAGCACACGACATTTATTATCCATGCATACGCAGACGTGACGTTATCTCGGAAATGGAATCCGAAAAGGGGTTTAAAAAAAAGTCGTGTTTCCGCCCGGGATCGAACCGGGGACCTTCTGCGTGTAAAGCAGACGTGATAACCGCTACACCACGGAAACGACGGCTGTGCGGCTGTTCTACCTAGAAACCCGTAGTGGCAACAGATTTTTCCTGCGTAAGCAAAGGCATCGCCTACGAGCTCCCTCCGATTCTAGAAGTTGCTATTGTAAAAGACATCGATGAAAACAATCAAACCGCAACAGCCAGGGAAAACGCTGGGTGAGCGGCAGCTCTGCATGGTGATACCAAGAACGGAGGCGTCAGTCATGTGCAGCGCTTAGACGCTACGAACAGGCTCGTTGGTCTAGGGGTATGATTCCTGCTTCGGGTGCAGGAGGTCCCGGGTTCAAATCCCGGACGAGCCCTTGCGTTTTGTGCAAACGTGTGGCAACTACCGTCATGCCGGCGGCTGTTCCGCGCATTTCCAGCCCTCCAGGTAAGCACAAAAACCAAGTAGCCGGTTCTGAAAGAGTTTCATGTATCATCTGAGCCCTGGTGGTGGGCCGTTTGAAATTGATTTAAATGGTCACAGTAGAGATTGTAGCAAGGGTCTTGTTGAGTGCGACGAAAAAGTGTTTCCGCCCGGAATCGAACCGGGGACCTTCTGCGTGTTAGGCAGACGTGATAACCGCTACACCACGGAAACTGCTACGCTCTGTGCTCCACATCTGACACAACTTGTAGGACGATCGCAACTTTGGCGTAAAAATCACTTTGCGGAAACGCACAATGCAGGTATTTCGCATTCGTATGCAACAATCGACAGCACCCTTGCCTGTCTGAATGCCATCACGAATGAGAGCCCAAGAAGTCGTCGGAAATGCTCGCGGCCGAGTCCTCAGCAGCATCAGCTTCTCATTCTTTCCATACGAGGTACCGTCAATTCGCGCAGTCGCTATTGCAAATGATGTCACCAAAAGCAATCACTTCGTTAGCGGCGAGGAGCCCGGACTCAGCGGTAGCTCTACATGAAGGCACCAGCAGCTCCGTCAGGCCACCGCTGGCGCGCCGGAGCCCGGACCCACGACCGTCAATGACGCTGCAGTCGATGTACTTCTTAATATCGCTTTTGGAAGAAGGAAACCAGGTGTAAATCACACAGTATTTTACTGATGATCTGGAAACGCAAGTTTAGAATAAGTAGAACATTATATAAAATGTGTTGTGTGGTCGAGCGACACCCACGCCTCGCTCTCGCCAGATTATCGTTGCTGCACGGAATGATTGTTAAGGCACCGACGGCTTCAGAGTTCGTCTTCTCGAAGTTTTGCTTTTGCAGTACATTCCGCAATCTTTTCGTTATGAGTCGTCTGTTTCGGTTTCCCGATGTAGTTTTGCTCACTGCTCTCGACTTCTCTTAACCCCGAGCCACCACTAGCCGAAAATTCCGCACTGCTATCTGGTCAATCTGCAGAGCTCGATGAAGGCGTCGCGGTCGTTCCTGAGCTGATGAAACGGCCGAATCTGTAGTTGTTCCCAGATCTCTTCCACAACAACGGCCTCCCAGACGCTTGGATTACAGGAGTACGCCACTACTCCCAGCCGGAGAACTGCATTTGAAAGCGTAATAACATGAGCTACACGTAACTCCGATTTCTGTGTCTGACCTACTTTTAATGAAACTGTCGTCGATTTACTTACTACTATCGCTGCTGGACGAAGCAGATCAGGTGAAAACCATCAGTATTCTTGTAACGAAGAGGTAATGGAAATTTAGGTAAAACAATATCAAAAAAAGTTGTGTGGTGGAGCGACACGTACAGTTGGCTCTTCCTAGATGATCATTGCTGCACGGAATAATTGTTAAGGCACCGACGCCTTCAGGATTGGTCTTCTGGTAGTTTTGCTTGCAGTATATTCCGCAATCTTTTCGTTATGAGTTGGTGTTTCGGATTCCCGATGTTCTTTTGTTTAGTGCATTTGCCTTCCCTTGACACTGAGAAAGCACATGACGAAAGTGAAACACCACCGTCTGTTCATCTGCAGAGCGCGATGAAATTATTCACTCTATATTCATTGCCTTTCATATTCTTCCCATCAGTGGTGAGCGCTGCCTTCAGAAAGCGCTTTTGTTTCTGATTTACATGGAAGTTAGTGTTCCTCGGAGCTGGACTGCTTGGGATTAGCTTCATTGCTACTGGCAGGTGGCTCGTTGGTCTAGGGGTATGATTCCTGCTTTGGGTGCAGGAGGTCCCGGGTTCAAATCCCGGACGAGCCCTACCGTTTTGACCGTGCTGAAGAGTAGGTGGAGCTCACCCACGTTTGCAGCTCTGTAATGAAGAATAGATGCCTGCCGCAGCACGCTTTGTGTAGCACTACGGTGATGAAGGGACCGTTTGATATGGCAAGAATCTGACACCAGTAAATTACATGGGTCGATTGCTGTAGAAGAGCCGACAGTAATCTTGCATGCAACGGAAAACAAAGGTTGTCTTTGCAGAACATGTGCACCGTGAGTGGAGACGAACCTCAATCGTGGAGCAGTCTACCTTCATCTGATTAGCGACGACAACAACCAAAGGGTGGGATACAAGACTGAGCGTAGTTAAGAGTTTCTCACTATTAGTTACGTTCACACTTCAACAGAGCTGTGACAAGGCGAGTGCAGTGAGCTCAGGAAAGCCAGTATGAAGCGCACTTGAAGTAGTCCTGAAGAAATGGATTATAAACTTTGCCGGCCAGAATGGAGCTACGAGCGTTCTGAGTTACTGAATACCGGTACACTATGGGAGCAAGAGCATTTGACAGTAAAATGAAGCGATATCCGTGTAGCACACGACATTTATTATCCATGCATACGCAGACGTGACGTTATCTCGGAAATGGAATCCGAAAAGGGGTTTAAAAAAAAGTCGTGTTTCCGCCCGGGATCGAACCGGGGACCTTCTGCGTGTAAAGCAGACGTGATAACCGCTACACCACGGAAACGACGGCTGTGCGGCTGTTCTACCTAGAAACCCGTAGTGGCAACAGATTTTTCCTGCGTAAGCAAAGGCATCGCCTACGAGCTCCCTCCGATTCTAGAAGTTGCTATTGTAAAAGACATCGATGAAAACAATCAAACCGCAACAGCCAGGGAAAACGCTGGGTGAGCGGCAGCTCTGCATGGTGATACCAAGAACGGAGGCGTCAGTCATGTGCAGCGCTTAGACGCTACGAACAGGCTCGTTGGTCTAGGGGTATGATTCCTGCTTCGGGTGCAGGAGGTCCCGGGTTCAAATCCCGGACGAGCCCTTGCGTTTTGTGCAAACGTGTGGCAACTACCGTCATGCCGGCGGCTGTTCCGCGCATTTCCAGCCCTCCAGGTAAGCACAAAAACCAAGTAGCCGGTTCTGAAAGAGTTTCATGTATCATCTGAGCCCTGGTGGTGGGCCGTTTGAAATTGATTTAAATGGTCACAGTAGAGATTGTAGCAAGGGTCTTGTTGAGTGCGACGAAAAAGTGTTTCCGCCCGGAATCGAACCGGGGACCTTCTGCGTGTTAGGCAGACGTGATAACCGCTACACCACGGAAACTGCTACGCTCTGTGCTCCACATCTGACACAACTTGTAGGACGATCGCAACTTTGGCGTAAAAATCACTTTGCGGAAACGCACAATGCAGGTATTTCGCATTCGTATGCAACAATCGACAGCACCCTTGCCTGTCTGAATGCCATCACGAATGAGAGCCCAAGAAGTCGTCGGAAATGCTCGCGGCCGAGTCCTCAGCAGCATCAGCTTCTCATTCTTTCCATACGAGGTACCGTCAATTCGCGCAGTCGCTATTGCAAATGATGTCACCAAAAGCAATCACTTCGTTAGCGGCGAGGAGCCCGGACTCAGCGGTAGCTCTACATGAAGGCACCAGCAGCTCCGTCAGGCCACCGCTGGCGCGCCGGCGCCCGGACCCACGACCGTCAATGACGCTGCAGTCGATGTACTTCTTAATATCGCTTTTGGAAGAAGGAAACCAGGTGTAAATCACACAGTATTTTACTGATGATCTGGAAACGCAAGTTTAGAATAAGTAGAACATTATATAAAATGTGTTGTGTGGTCGAGCGACACCCACGCCTCGCTCTCGCCAGATTATCGTTGCTGCACGGAATGATTGTTAAGGCACCGACGGCTTCAGAGTTCGTCTTCTCGAAGTTTTGCTTTTGCAGTACATTCCGCAATCTTTTCGTTATGAGTCGTCTGTTTCGGTTTCCCGATGTAGTTTTGCTCACTGCTCTCGACTTCTCTTAACCCCGAGCCACCACTAGCCGAAAATTCCGCACTGCTATCTGGTCAATCTGCAGAGCTCGATGAAGGCGTCGCGGTCGTTCCTGAGCTGATGAAACGGCCGAATCTGTAGTTGTTCCCAGATCTCTTCCACAACAACGGCCTCCCAGACGCTTGGATTACAGGAGTACGCCACTACTCCCAGCCGGAGAACTGCATTTGAAAGCGTAATAACATGAGCTACACGTAACTCCGATTTCTGTGTCTGACCTACTTTTAATGAAACTGTCGTCGATTTACTTACTACTATCGCTGCTGGACGAAGCAGATCAGGTGAAAACCATCAGTATTCTTGTAACGAAGAGGTAATGGAAATTTAGGTAAAACAATATCAAAAAAAGTTGTGTGGTGGAGCGACACGTACAGTTGGCTCTTCCTAGATGATCATTGCTGCACGGAATAATTGTTAAGGCACCGACGCCTTCAGGATTGGTCTTCTGGTAGTTTTGCTTGCAGTATATTCCGCAATCTTTTCGTTATGAGTTGGTGTTTCGGATTCCCGATGTTCTTTTGTTTAGTGCATTTGCCTTCCCTTGACACTGAGAAAGCACATGACGAAAGTGAAACACCACCGTCTGTTCATCTGCAGAGCGCGATGAAATTATTCACTCTATATTCATTGCCTTTCATATTCTTCCCATCAGTGGTGAGCGCTGCCTTCAGAAAGCGCTTTTGTTTCTGATTTACATGGAAGTTAGTGTTCCTCGGAGCTGGACTGCTTGGGATTAGCTTCATTGCTACTGGCAGGTGGCTCGTTGGTCTAGGGGTATGATTCCTGCTTTGGGTGCAGGAGGTCCCGGGTTCAAATCCCGGACGAGCCCTACCGTTTTGACCGTGCTGAAGAGTAGGTGGAGCTCACCCACGTTTGCAGCTCTGTAATGAAGAATAGATGCCTGCCGCAGCACGCTTTGTGTAGCACTACGGTGATGAAGGGACCGTTTGATATGGCAAGAATCTGACACCAGTAAATTACATGGGTCGATTGCTGTAGAAGAGCCGACAGTAATCTTGCATGCAACGGAAAACAAAGGTTGTCTTTGCAGAACATGTGCACCGTGAGTGGAGACGAACCTCAATCGTGGAGCAGTCTACCTTCATCTGATTAGCGACGACAACAACCAAAGGGTGGGATACAAGACTGAGCGTAGTTAAGAGTTTCTCACTATTAGTTACGTTCACACTTCAACAGAGCTGTGACAAGGCGAGTGCAGTGAGCTCAGGAAAGCCAGTATGAAGCGCACTTGAAGTAGTCCTGAAGAAATGGATTATAAACTTTGCCGGCCAGAATGGAGCTACGAGCGTTCTGAGTTACTGAATACCGGTACACTATGGGAGCAAGAGCATTTGACAGTAAAATGAAGCGATATCCGTGTAGCACACGACATTTATTATCCATGCATACGCAGACGTGACGTTATCTCGGAAATGGAATCCGAAAAGGGGTTTAAAAAAAAGTCGTGTTTCCGCCCGGGATCGAACCGGGGACCTTCTGCGTGTAAAGCAGACGTGATAACCGCTACACCACGGAAACGACGGCTGTGCGGCTGTTCTACCTAGAAACCCGTAGTGGCAACAGATTTTTCCTGCGTAAGCAAAGGCATCGCCTACGAGCTCCCTCCGATTCTAGAAGTTGCTATTGTAAAAGACATCGATGAAAACAATCAAACCGCAACAGCCAGGGAAAACGCTGGGTGAGCGGCAGCTCTGCATGGTGATACCAAGAACGGAGGCGTCAGTCATGTGCAGCGCTTAGACGCTACGAACAGGCTCGTTGGTCTAGGGGTATGATTCCTGCTTCGGGTGCAGGAGGTCCCGGGTTCAAATCCCGGACGAGCCCTTGCGTTTTGTGCAAACGTGTGGCAACTACCGTCATGCCGGCGGCTGTTCCGCGCATTTCCAGCCCTCCAGGTAAGCACAAAAACCAAGTAGCCGGTTCTGAAAGAGTTTCATGTATCATCTGAGCCCTGGTGGTGGGCCGTTTGAAATTGATTTAAATGGTCACAGTAGAGATTGTAGCAAGGGTCTTGTTGAGTGCGACGAAAAAGTGTTTCCGCCCGGAATCGAACCGGGGACCTTCTGCGTGTTAGGCAGACGTGATAACCGCTACACCACGGAAACTGCTACGCTCTGTGCTCCACATCTGACACAACTTGTAGGACGATCGCAACTTTGGCGTAAAAATCACTTTGCGGAAACGCACAATGCAGGTATTTCGCATTCGTATGCAACAATCGACAGCACCCTTGCCTGTCTGAATGCCATCACGAATGAGAGCCCAAGAAGTCGTCGGAAATGCTCGCGGCCGAGTCCTCAGCAGCATCAGCTTCTCATTCTTTCCATACGAGGTACCGTCAATTCGCGCAGTCGCTATTGCAAATGATGTCACCAAAAGCAATCACTTCGTTAGCGGCGAGGAGCCCGGACTCAGCGGTAGCTCTACATGAAGGCACCAGCAGCTCCGTCAGGCCACCGCTGGCGCGCCGGAGCCCGGACCCACGACCGTCAATGACGCTGCAGTCGATGTACTTCTTAATATCGCTTTTGGAAGAAGGAAACCAGGTGTAAATCACACAGTATTTTACTGATGATCTGGAAACGCAAGTTTAGAATAAGTAGAACATTATATAAAATGTGTTGTGTGGTCGAGCGACACCCACGCCTCGCTCTCGCCAGATTATCGTTGCTGCACGGAATGATTGTTAAGGCACCGACGGCTTCAGAGTTCGTCTTCTCGAAGTTTTGCTTTTGCAGTACATTCCGCAATCTTTTCGTTATGAGTCGTCTGTTTCGGTTTCCCGATGTAGTTTTGCTCACTGCTCTCGACTTCTCTTAACCCCGAGCCACCACTAGCCGAAAATTCCGCACTGCTATCTGGTCAATCTGCAGAGCTCGATGAAGGCGTCACGGTCGTTCCTGAGCTGATGAAACGGCCGAATCTGTAGTTGTTCCCAGATCTCTTCCACAACAACGGCCTCCCAGACGCTTGGATTACAGGAGTACGCCACTACTCCCAGCCGGAGAACTGCATTTGAAAGCGTAATAACATGAGCTACACGTAACTCCGATTTCTGTGTCTGACCTACTTTTAATGAAACTGTCGTCGATTTACTTACTACTATCGCTGCTGGACGAAGCAGATCAGGTGAAAACCATCAGTATTCTTGTAACGAAGAGGTAATGGAAATTTAGGTAAAACAATATCAAAAAAAGTTGTGTGGTGGAGCGACACGTACAGTTGGCTCTTCCTAGATGATCATTGCTGCACGGAATAATTGTTAAGGCACCGACGCCTTCAGGATTGGTCTTCTGGTAGTTTTGCTTGCAGTATATTCCGCAATCTTTTCGTTATGAGTTGGTGTTTCGGATTCCCGATGTTCTTTTGTTTAGTGCATTTGCCTTCCCTTGACACTGAGAAAGCACATGACGAAAGTGAAACACCACCGTCTGTTCATCTGCAGAGCGCGATGAAATTATTCACTCTATATTCATTGCCTTTCATATTCTTCCCATCAGTGGTGAGCGCTGCCTTCAGAAAGCGCTTTTGTTTCTGATTTACATGGAAGTTAGTGTTCCTCGGAGCTGGACTGCTTGGGATTAGCTTCATTGCTACTGGCAGGTGGCTCGTTGGTCTAGGGGTATGATTCCTGCTTTGGGTGCAGGAGGTCCCGGGTTCAAATCCCGGACGAGCCCTACCGTTTTGACCGTGCTGAAGAGTAGGTGGAGCTCACCCACGTTTGCAGCTCTGTAATGAAGAATAGATGCCTGCCGCAGCACGCTTTGTGTAGCACTACGGTGATGAAGGGACCGTTTGATATGGCAAGAATCTGACACCAGTAAATTACATGGGTCGATTGCTGTAGAAGAGCCGACAGTAATCTTGCATGCAACGGAAAACAAAGGTTGTCTTTGCAGAACATGTGCACCGTGAGTGGAGACGAACCTCAATCGTGGAGCAGTCTACCTTCATCTGATTAGCGACGACAACAACCAAAGGGTGGGATACAAGACTGAGCGTAGTTAAGAGTTTCTCACTATTAGTTACGTTCACACTTCAACAGAGCTGTGACAAGGCGAGTGCAGTGAGCTCAGGAAAGCCAGTATGAAGCGCACTTGAAGTAGTCCTGAAGAAATGGATTATAAACTTTGCCGGCCAGAATGGAGCTACGAGCGTTCTGAGTTACTGAATACCGGTACACTATGGGAGCAAGAGCATTTGACAGTAAAATGAAGCGATATCCGTGTAGCACACGACATTTATTATCCATGCATACGCAGACGTGACGTTATCTCGGAAATGGAATCCGAAAAGGGGTTTAAAAAAAAGTCGTGTTTCCGCCCGGGATCGAACCGGGGACCTTCTGCGTGTAAAGCAGACGTGATAACCGCTACACCACGGAAACGACGGCTGTGCGGCTGTTCTACCTAGAAACCCGTAGTGGCAACAGATTTTTCCTGCGTAAGCAAAGGCATCGCCTACGAGCTCCCTCCGATTCTAGAAGTTGCTATTGTAAAAGACATCGATGAAAACAATCAAACCGCAACAGCCAGGGAAAACGCTGGGTGAGCGGCAGCTCTGCATGGTGATACCAAGAACGGAGGCGTCAGTCATGTGCAGCGCTTAGACGCTACGAACAGGCTCGTTGGTCTAGGGGTATGATTCCTGCTTCGGGTGCAGGAGGTCCCGGGTTCAAATCCCGGACGAGCCCTTGCGTTTTGTGCAAACGTGTGGCAACTACCGTCATGCCGGCGGCTGTTCCGCGCATTTCCAGCCCTCCAGGTAAGCACAAAAACCAAGTAGCCGGTTCTGAAAGAGTTTCATGTATCATCTGAGCCCTGGTGGTGGGCCGTTTGAAATTGATTTAAATGGTCACAGTAGAGATTGTAGCAAGGGTCTTGTTGAGTGCGACGAAAAAGTGTTTCCGCCCGGAATCGAACCGGGGACCTTCTGCGTGTTAGGCAGACGTGATAACCGCTACACCACGGAAACTGCTACGCTCTGTGCTCCACATCTGACACAACTTGTAGGACGATCGCAACTTTGGCGTAAAAATCACTTTGCGGAAACGCACAATGCAGGTATTTCGCATTCGTATGCAACAATCGACAGCACCCTTGCCTGTCTGAATGCCATCACGAATGAGAGCCCAAGAAGTCGTCGGAAATGCTCGCGGCCGAGTCCTCAGCAGCATCAGCTTCTCATTCTTTCCATACGAGGTACCGTCAATTCGCGCAGTCGCTATTGCAAATGATGTCACCAAAAGCAATCACTTCGTTAGCGGCGAGGAGCCCGGACTCAGCGGTAGCTCTACATGAAGGCACCAGCAGCTCCGTCAGGCCACCGCTGGCGCGCCGGCGCCCGGACCCACGACCGTCAATGACGCTGCAGTCGATGTACTTCTTAATATCGCTTTTGGAAGAAGGAAACCAGGTGTAAATCACACAGTATTTTACTGATGATCTGGAAACGCAAGTTTAGAATAAGTAGAACATTATATAAAATGTGTTGTGTGGTCGAGCGACACCCACGCCTCGCTCTCGCCAGATTATCGTTGCTGCACGGAATGATTGTTAAGGCACCGACGGCTTCAGAGTTCGTCTTCTCGAAGTTTTGCTTTTGCAGTACATTCCGCAATCTTTTCGTTATGAGTCGTCTGTTTCGGTTTCCCGATGTAGTTTTGCTCACTGCTCTCGACTTCTCTTAACCCCGAGCCACCACTAGCCGAAAATTCCGCACTGCTATCTGGTCAATCTGCAGAGCTCGATGAAGGCGTCGCGGTCGTTCCTGAGCTGATGAAACGGCCGAATCTGTAGTTGTTCCCAGATCTCTTCCACAACAACGGCCTCCCAGACGCTTGGATTACAGGAGTACGCCACTACTCCCAGCCGGAGAACTGCATTTGAAAGCGTAATAACATGAGCTACACGTAACTCCGATTTCTGTGTCTGACCTACTTTTAATGAAACTGTCGTCGATTTACTTACTACTATCGCTGCTGGACGAAGCAGATCAGGTGAAAACCATCAGTATTCTTGTAACGAAGAGGTAATGGAAATTTAGGTAAAACAATATCAAAAAAAGTTGTGTGGTGGAGCGACACGTACAGTTGGCTCTTCCTAGATGATCATTGCTGCACGGAATAATTGTTAAGGCACCGACGCCTTCAGGATTGGTCTTCTGGTAGTTTTGCTTGCAGTATATTCCGCAATCTTTTCGTTATGAGTTGGTGTTTCGGATTCCCGATGTTCTTTTGTTTAGTGCATTTGCCTTCCCTTGACACTGAGAAAGCACATGACGAAAGTGAAACACCACCGTCTGTTCATCTGCAGAGCGCGATGAAATTATTCACTCTATATTCATTGCCTTTCATATTCTTCCCATCAGTGGTGAGCGCTGCCTTCAGAAAGCGCTTTTGTTTCTGATTTACATGGAAGTTAGTGTTCCTCGGAGCTGGACTGCTTGGGATTAGCTTCATTGCTACTGGCAGGTGGCTCGTTGGTCTAGGGGTATGATTCCTGCTTTGGGTGCAGGAGGTCCCGGGTTCAAATCCCGGACGAGCCCTACCGTTTTGACCGTGCTGAAGAGTAGGTGGAGCTCACCCACGTTTGCAGCTCTGTAATGAAGAATAGATGCCTGCCGCAGCACGCTTTGTGTAGCACTACGGTGATGAAGGGACCGTTTGATATGGCAAGAATCTGACACCAGTAAATTACATGGGTCGATTGCTGTAGAAGAGCCGACAGTAATCTTGCATGCAACGGAAAACAAAGGTTGTCTTTGCAGAACATGTGCACCGTGAGTGGAGACGAACCTCAATCGTGGAGCAGTCTACCTTCATCTGATTAGCGACGACAACAACCAAAGGGTGGGATACAAGACTGAGCGTAGTTAAGAGTTTCTCACTATTAGTTACGTTCACACTTCAACAGAGCTGTGACAAGGCGAGTGCAGTGAGCTCAGGAAAGCCAGTATGAAGCGCACTTGAAGTAGTCCTGAAGAAATGGATTATAAACTTTGCCGGCCAGAATGGAGCTACGAGCGTTCTGAGTTACTGAATACCGGTACACTATGGGAGCAAGAGCATTTGACAGTAAAATGAAGCGATATCCGTGTAGCACACGACATTTATTATCCATGCATACGCAGACGTGACGTTATCTCGGAAATGGAATCCGAAAAGGGGTTTAAAAAAAAGTCGTGTTTCCGCCCGGGATCGAACCGGGGACCTTCTGCGTGTAAAGCAGACGTGATAACCGCTACACCACGGAAACGACGGCTGTGCGGCTGTTCTACCTAGAAACCCGTAGTGGCAACAGATTTTTCCTGCGTAAGCAAAGGCATCGCCTACGAGCTCCCTCCGATTCTAGAAGTTGCTATTGTAAAAGACATCGATGAAAACAATCAAACCGCAACAGCCAGGGAAAACGCTGGGTGAGCGGCAGCTCTGCATGGTGATACCAAGAACGGAGGCGTCAGTCATGTGCAGCGCTTAGACGCTACGAACAGGCTCGTTGGTCTAGGGGTATGATTCCTGCTTCGGGTGCAGGAGGTCCCGGGTTCAAATCCCGGACGAGCCCTTGCGTTTTGTGCAAACGTGTGGCAACTACCGTCATGCCGGCGGCTGTTCCGCGCATTTCCAGCCCTCCAGGTAAGCACAAAAACCAAGTAGCCGGTTCTGAAAGAGTTTCATGTATCATCTGAGCCCTGGTGGTGGGCCGTTTGAAATTGATTTAAATGGTCACAGTAGAGATTGTAGCAAGGGTCTTGTTGAGTGCGACGAAAAAGTGTTTCCGCCCGGAATCGAACCGGGGACCTTCTGCGTGTTAGGCAGACGTGATAACCGCTACACCACGGAAACTGCTACGCTCTGTGCTCCACATCTGACACAACTTGTAGGACGATCGCAACTTTGGCGTAAAAATCACTTTGCGGAAACGCACAATGCAGGTATTTCGCATTCGTATGCAACAATCGACAGCACCCTTGCCTGTCTGAATGCCATCACGAATGAGAGCCCAAGAAGTCGTCGGAAATGCTCGCGGCCGAGTCCTCAGCAGCATCAGCTTCTCATTCTTTCCATACGAGGTACCGTCAATTCGCGCAGTCGCTATTGCAAATGATGTCACCAAAAGCAATCACTTCGTTAGCGGCGAGGAGCCCGGACTCAGCGGTAGCTCTACATGAAGGCACCAGCAGCTCCGTCAGGCCACCGCTGGCGCGCCGGCGCCCGGACCCACGACCGTCAATGACGCTGCAGTCGATGTACTTCTTAATATCGCTTTTGGAAGAAGGAAACCAGGTGTAAATCACACAGTATTTTACTGATGATCTGGAAACGCAAGTTTAGAATAAGTAGAACATTATATAAAATGTGTTGTGTGGTCGAGCGACACCCACGCCTCGCTCTCGCCAGATTATCGTTGCTGCACGGAATGATTGTTAAGGCACCGACGGCTTCAGAGTTCGTCTTCTCGAAGTTTTGCTTTTGCAGTACATTCCGCAATCTTTTCGTTATGAGTCGTCTGTTTCGGTTTCCCGATGTAGTTTTGCTCACTGCTCTCGACTTCTCTTAACCCCGAGCCACCACTAGCCGAAAATTCCGCACTGCTATCTGGTCAATCTGCAGAGCTCGATGAAGGCGTCGCGGTCGTTCCTGAGCTGATGAAACGGCCGAATCTGTAGTTGTTCCCAGATCTCTTCCACAACAACGGCCTCCCAGACGCTTGGATTACAGGAGTACGCCACTACTCCCAGCCGGAGAACTGCATTTGAAAGCGTAATAACATGAGCTACACGTAACTCCGATTTCTGTGTCTGACCTACTTTTAATGAAACTGTCGTCGATTTACTTACTACTATCGCTGCTGGACGAAGCAGATCAGGTGAAAACCATCAGTATTCTTGTAACGAAGAGGTAATGGAAATTTAGGTAAAACAATATCAAAAAAAGTTGTGTGGTGGAGCGACACGTACAGTTGGCTCTTCCTAGATGATCATTGCTGCACGGAATAATTGTTAAGGCACCGACGCCTTCAGGATTGGTCTTCTGGTAGTTTTGCTTGCAGTATATTCCGCAATCTTTTCGTTATGAGTTGGTGTTTCGGATTCCCGATGTTCTTTTGTTTAGTGCATTTGCCTTCCCTTGACACTGAGAAAGCACATGACGAAAGTGAAACACCACCGTCTGTTCATCTGCAGAGCGCGATGAAATTATTCACTCTATATTCATTGCCTTTCATATTCTTCCCATCAGTGGTGAGCGCTGCCTTCAGAAAGCGCTTTTGTTTCTGATTTACATGGAAGTTAGTGTTCCTCGGAGCTGGACTGCTTGGGATTAGCTTCATTGCTACTGGCAGGTGGCTCGTTGGTCTAGGGGTATGATTCCTGCTTTGGGTGCAGGAGGTCCCGGGTTCAAATCCCGGACGAGCCCTACCGTTTTGACCGTGCTGAAGAGTAGGTGGAGCTCACCCACGTTTGCAGCTCTGTAATGAAGAATAGATGCCTGCCGCAGCACGCTTTGTGTAGCACTACGGTGATGAAGGGACCGTTTGATATGGCAAGAATCTGACACCAGTAAATTACATGGGTCGATTGCTGTAGAAGAGCCGACAGTAATCTTGCATGCAACGGAAAACAAAGGTTGTCTTTGCAGAACATGTGCACCGTGAGTGGAGACGAACCTCAATCGTGGAGCAGTCTACCTTCATCTGATTAGCGACGACAACAACCAAAGGGTGGGATACAAGACTGAGCGTAGTTAAGAGTTTCTCACTATTAGTTACGTTCACACTTCAACAGAGCTGTGACAAGGCGAGTGCAGTGAGCTCAGGAAAGCCAGTATGAAGCGCACTTGAAGTAGTCCTGAAGAAATGGATTATAAACTTTGCCGGCCAGAATGGAGCTACGAGCGTTCTGAGTTACTGAATACCGGTACACTATGGGAGCAAGAGCATTTGACAGTAAAATGAAGCGATATCCGTGTAGCACACGACATTTATTATCCATGCATACGCAGACGTGACGTTATCTCGGAAATGGAATCCGAAAAGGGGTTTAAAAAAAAGTCGTGTTTCCGCCCGGGATCGAACCGGGGACCTTCTGCGTGTAAAGCAGACGTGATAACCGCTACACCACGGAAACGACGGCTGTGCGGCTGTTCTACCTAGAAACCCGTAGTGGCAACAGATTTTTCCTGCGTAAGCAAAGGCATCGCCTACGAGCTCCCTCCGATTCTAGAAGTTGCTATTGTAAAAGACATCGATGAAAACAATCAAACCGCAACAGCCAGGGAAAACGCTGGGTGAGCGGCAGCTCTGCATGGTGATACCAAGAACGGAGGCGTCAGTCATGTGCAGCGCTTAGACGCTACGAACAGGCTCGTTGGTCTAGGGGTATGATTCCTGCTTCGGGTGCAGGAGGTCCCGGGTTCAAATCCCGGACGAGCCCTTGCGTTTTGTGCAAACGTGTGGCAACTACCGTCATGCCGGCGGCTGTTCCGCGCATTTCCAGCCCTCCAGGTAAGCACAAAAACCAAGTAGCCGGTTCTGAAAGAGTTTCATGTATCATCTGAGCCCTGGTGGTGGGCCGTTTGAAATTGATTTAAATGGTCACAGTAGAGATTGTAGCAAGGGTCTTGTTGAGTGCGACGAAAAAGTGTTTCCGCCCGGAATCGAACCGGGGACCTTCTGCGTGTTAGGCAGACGTGATAACCGCTACACCACGGAAACTGCTACGCTCTGTGCTCCACATCTGACACAACTTGTAGGACGATCGCAACTTTGGCGTAAAAATCACTTTGCGGAAACGCACAATGCAGGTATTTCGCATTCGTATGCAACAATCGACAGCACCCTTGCCTGTCTGAATGCCATCACGAATGAGAGCCCAAGAAGTCGTCGGAAATGCTCGCGGCCGAGTCCTCAGCAGCATCAGCTTCTCATTCTTTCCATACGAGGTACCGTCAATTCGCGCAGTCGCTATTGCAAATGATGTCACCAAAAGCAATCACTTCGTTAGCGGCGAGGAGCCCGGACTCAGCGGTAGCTCTACATGAAGGCACCAGCAGCTCCGTCAGGCCACCGCTGGCGCGCCGGCGCCCGGACCCACGACCGTCAATGACGCTGCAGTCGATGTACTTCTTAATATCGCTTTTGGAAGAAGGAAACCAGGTGTAAATCACACAGTATTTTACTGATGATCTGGAAACGCAAGTTTAGAATAAGTAGAACATTATATAAAATGTGTTGTGTGGTCGAGCGACACCCACGCCTCGCTCTCGCCAGATTATCGTTGCTGCAGGGAATGATTGTTAAGGCACCGACGGCTTCAGAGTTCGTCTTCTCGAAGTTTTGCTTTTGCAGTACATTCCGCAATCTTTTCGTTATGAGTCGTCTGTTTCGGTTTCCCGATGTAGTTTTGCTCACTGCTCTCGACTTCTCTTAACCCCGAGCCACCACTAGCCGAAAATTCCGCACTGCTATCTGGTCAATCTGCAGAGCTCGATGAAGGCGTCGCGGTCGTTCCTGAGCTGATGAAACGGCCGAATCTGTAGTTGTTCCCAGATCTCTTCCACAACAACGGCCTCCCAGACGCTTGGATTACAGGAGTACGCCACTACTCCCAGCCGGAGAACTGCATTTGAAAGCGTAATAACATGAGCTACACGTAACTCCGATTTCTGTGTCTGACCTACTTTTAATGAAACTGTCGTCGATTTACTTACTACTATCGCTGCTGGACGAAGCAGATCAGGTGAAAACCATCAGTATTCTTGTAACGAAGAGGTAATGGAAATTTAGGTAAAACAATATCAAAAAAAGTTGTGTGGTGGAGCGACACGTACAGTTGGCTCTTCCTAGATGATCATTGCTGCACGGAATAATTGTTAAGGCACCGACGTCTTCAGGATTGGTCTTCTGGTAGTTTTGCTTGCAGTATATTCCGCAATCTTTTCGTTATGAGTTGGTGTTTCGGATTCCCGATGTTCTTTTGTTTAGTGCATTTGCCTTCCCTTGACACTGAGAAAGCACATGACGAAAGTGAAACACCACCGTCTGTTCATCTGCAGAGCGCGATGAAATTATTCACTCTATATTCATTGCCTTTCATATTCTTCCCATCAGTGGTGAGCGCTGCCTTCAGAAAGCGCTTTTGTATCTGATTTACATGGAAGTTAGTGTTCCTCGGAGCTGGACTGCTTGGGATTAGCTTCATTGCTACTGGCAGGTGGCTCGTTGGTCTAGGGGTATGATTCCTGCTTTGGGTGCAGGAGGTCCCGGGTTCAAATCCCGGACGAGCCCTACCGTTTTGACCGTGCTGAAGAGTAGGTGGAGCTCACCCACGTTTGCAGCTCTGTAATGAAGAATAGATGCCTGCCGCAGCACGCTTTGTGTAGCACTACGGTGATGAAGGGACCGTTTGATATGGCAAGAATCTGACACCAGTAAATTACATGGGTCGATTGCTGTAGAAGAGCCGACAGTAATCTTGCATGCAACGGAAAACAAAGGTTGTCTTTGCAGAACATGTGCACCGTGAGTGGAGACGAACCTCAATCGTGGAGCAGTCTACCTTCATCTGATTAGCGACGACAACAACCAAAGGGTGGGATACAAGACTGAGCGTAGTTAAGAGTTTCTCACTATTAGTTACGTTCACACTTCAACAGAGCTGTGACAAGGCGAGTGCAGTGAGCTCAGGAAAGCCAGTATGAAGCGCACTTGAAGTAGTCCTGAAGAAATGGATTATAAACTTTGCCGGCCAGAATGGAGCTACGAGCGTTCTGAGTTACTGAATACCGGTACACTATGGGAGCAAGAGCATTTGACAGTAAAATGAAGCGATATCCGTGTAGCACACGACATTTATTATCCATGCATACGCAGACGTGACGTTATCTCGGAAATGGAATCCGAAAAGGGGTTTAAAAAAAAGTCGTGTTTCCGCCCGGGATCGAACCGGGGACCTTCTGCGTGTAAAGCAGACGTGATAACCGCTACACCACGGAAACGACGGCTGTGCGGCTGTTCTACCTAGAAACCCGTAGTGGCAACAGATTTTTCCTGCGTAAGCAAAGGCATCGCCTACGAGCTCCCTCCGATTCTAGAAGTTGCTATTGTAAAAGACATCGATGAAAACAATCAAACCGCAACAGCCAGGGAAAACGCTGGGTGAGCGGCAGCTCTGCATGGTGATACCAAGAACGGAGGCGTCAGTCATGTGCAGCGCTTAGACGCTACGAACAGGCTCGTTGGTCTAGGGGTATGATTCCTGCTTCGGGTGCAGGAGGTCCCGGGTTCAAATCCCGGACGAGCCCTTGCGTTTTGTGCAAACGTGTGGCAACTACCGTCATGCCGGCGGCTGTTCCGCGCATTTCCAGCCCTCCAGGTAAGCACAAAAACCAAGTAGCCGGTTCTGAAAGAGTTTCATGTATCATCTGAGCCCTGGTGGTGGGCCGTTTGAAATTGATTTAAATGGTCACAGTAGAGATTGTAGCAAGGGTCTTGTTGAGTGCGACGAAAAAGTGTTTCCGCCCGGAATCGAACCGGGGACCTTCTGCGTGTTAGGCAGACGTGATAACCGCTACACCACGGAAACTGCTACGCTCTGTGCTCCACATCTGACACAACTTGTAGGACGATCGCAACTTTGGCGTAAAAATCACTTTGCGGAAACGCACAATGCAGGTATTTCGCATTCGTATGCAACAATCGACAGCACCCTTGCCTGTCTGAATGCCATCACGAATGAGAGCCCAAGAAGTCGTCGGAAATGCTCGCGGCCGAGTCCTCAGCAGCATCAGCTTCTCATTCTTTCCATACGAGGTACCGTCAATTCGCGCAGTCGCTATTGCAAATGATGTCACCAAAAGCAATCACTTCGTTAGCGGCGAGGAGCCCGGACTCAGCGGTAGCTCTACATGAAGGCACCAGCAGCTCCGTCAGGCCACCGCTGGCGCGCCGGCGCCCGGACCCACGACCGTCAATGACGCTGCAGTCGATGTACTTCTTAATATCGCTTTTGGAAGAAGGAAACCAGGTGTAAATCACACAGTATTTTACTGATGATCTGGAAACGCAAGTTTAGAATAAGTAGAACATTATATAAAATGTGTTGTGTGGTCGAGCGACACCCACGCCTCGCTCTCGCCAGATTATCGTTGCTGCACGGAATGATTGTTAAGGCACCGACGGCTTCAGAGTTCGTCTTCTCGAAGTTTTGCTTTTGCAGTACATTCCGCAATCTTTTCGTTATGAGTCGTCTGTTTCGGTTTCCCGATGTAGTTTTGCTCACTGCTCTCGACTTCTCTTAACCCCGAGCCACCACTAGCCGAAAATTCCGCACTGCTATCTGGTCAATCTGCAGAGCTCGATGAAGGCGTCGCGGTCGTTCCTGAGCTGATGAAACGGCCGAATCTGTAGTTGTTCCCAGATCTCTTCCACAACAACGGCCTCCCAGACGCTTGGATTACAGGAGTACGCCACTACTCCCAGCCGGAGAACTGCATTTGAAAGCGTAATAACATGAGCTACACGTAACTCCGATTTCTGTGTCTGACCTACTTTTAATGAAACTGTCGTCGATTTACTTACTACTATCGCTGCTGGACGAAGCAGATCAGGTGAAAACCATCAGTATTCTTGTAACGAAGAGGTAATGGAAATTTAGGTAAAACAATATCAAAAAAAGTTGTGTGGTGGAGCGACACGTACAGTTGGCTCTTCCTAGATGATCATTGCTGCACGGAATAATTGTTAAGGCACCGACGCCTTCAGGATTGGTCTTCTGGAAGTTTTGCTTGCAGTATATTCCGCAATCTTTTCGTTATGAGTTGGTGTTTCGGATTCCCGATGTTCTTTTGTTTAGTGCATTTGCCTTCCCTTGACACTGAGAAAGCACATGACGAAAGTGAAACACCACCGTCTGTTCATCTGCAGAGCGCGATGAAATTATTCACTCTATATTCATTGCCTTTCATATTCTTCCCATCAGTGGTGAGCGCTGCCTTCAGAAAGCGCTTTTGTTTCTGATTTACATGGAAGTTAGTGTTCCTCGGAGCTGGACTGCTTGGGATTAGCTTCATTGCTAATGGCAGGTGGCTCGTTGGTCTAGGGGTATGATTCCTGCTTTGGGTGCAGGAGGTCCCGGGTTCAAATCCCGGACGAGCCCTACCGTTTTGACCGTGCTGAAGAGTAGGTGGAGCTCACCCACGTTTGCAGCTCTGTAATGAAGAATAGATGCCTGCCGCAGCACGCTTTGTGTAGCACTACGGTGATGAAGGGACCGTTTGATATGGCAAGAATCTGACACCAGTAAATTACATGGGTCGATTGCTGTAGAAGAGCCGACAGTAATCTTGCATGCAACGGAAAACAAAGGTTGTCTTTGCAGAACATGTGCACCGTGAGTGGAGACGAACCTCAATCGTGGAGCAGTCTACCTTCATCTGATTAGCGACGACAACAACCAAAGGGTGGGATACAAGACTGAGCGTAGTTAAGAGTTTCTCACTATTAGTTACGTTCACACTTCAACAGAGCTGTGACAAGGCGAGTGCAGTGAGCTCAGGAAAGCCAGTATGAAGCGCACTTGAAGTAGTCCTGAAGAAATGGATTATAAACTTTGCCGGCCAGAATGGAGCTACGAGCGTTCTGAGTTACTGAATACCGGTACACTATGGGAGCAAGAGCATTTGACAGTAAAATGAAGCGATATCCGTGTAGCACACGACATTTATTATCCATGCATACGCAGACGTGACGTTATCTCGGAAATGGAATCCGAAAAGGGGTTTAAAAAAAAGTCGTGTTTCCGCCCGGGATCGAACCGGGGACCTTCTGCGTGTAAAGCAGACGTGATAACCGCTACACCACGGAAACGACGGCTCTGCGGCTGTTCTACCTAGAAACCCGTAGTGGCAACAGATTTTTCCTGCGTAAGCAAAGGCATCGCCTACGAGCTCCCACCGATTCTAGAAGTTGCTATTGTAAAAGACATCGATGAAAACAATCAAACCGCAACAGCCAGGGAAAACGCTGGGTGAGCGGCAGCTCTGCATGGTGATACCAAGAACGGAGGCGTCAGTCATGTGCAGCGCTTAGACGCTACGAACAGGCTCGTTGGTCTAGGGGTATGATTCCTGCTTCGGGTGCAGGAGGTCCCGGGTTCAAATCCCGGACGAGCCCTTGCGTTTTGTGCAAACGTGTGGCAACTACCGTCATGCCGGCGGCTGTTCCGCGCATTTCCAGCCCTCCAGGTAAGCACAAAAACCAAGTAGCCGGTTCTGAAAGAGTTTCATGTATCATCTGAGCCCTGGTGGTGGGCCGTTTGAAATTGATTTAAATGGTCACAGTAGAGATTGTAGCAAGGGTCTTGTTGAGTGCGACGAAAAAGTGTTTCCGCCCGGAATCGAACCGGGGACCTTCTGCGTGTTAGGCAGACGTGATAACCGCTACACCACGGAAACTGCTACGCTCTGTGCTCCACATCTGACACAACTTGTAGGACGATCGCAACTTTGGCGTAAAAATCACTTTGCGGAAACGCACAATGCAGGTATTTCGCATTCGTATGCAACAATCGACAGCACCCTTGCCTGTCTGAATGCCATCACGAATGAGAGCCCAAGAAGTCGTCGGAAATGCTCGCGGCCGAGTCCTCAGCAGCATCAGCTTCTCATTCTTTCCATACGAGGTACCGTCAATTCGCGCAGTCGCTATTGCAAATGATGTCACCAAAAGCAATCACTTCGTTAGCGGCGAGGAGCCCGGACTCAGCGGTAGCTCTACATGAAGGCACCAGCAGCTCCGTCAGGCCACCGCTGGCGCGCCGGCGCCCGGACCCACGACCGTCAATGACGCTGCAGTCGATGTACTTCTTAATATCGCTTTTGGAAGAAGGAAACCAGGTGTAAATCACACAGTATTTTACTGATGATCTGGAAACGCAAGTTTAGAATAAGTAGAACATTATATAAAATGTGTTGTGTGGTCGAGCGACACCCACGCCTCGCTCTCGCCAGATTATCGTTGCTGCACGGAATGATTGTTAAGGCACCGACGGCTTCAGAGTTCGTCTTCTCGAAGTTTTGCTTTTGCAGTACATTCCGCAATCTTTTCGTTATGAGTCGTCTGTTTCGGTTTCCCGATGTAGTTTTGCTCACTGCTCTCGACTTCTCTTAACCCCGAGCCACCACTAGCCGAAAATTCCGCACTGCTATCTGGTCAATCTGCAGAGCTCGATGAAGGCGTCGCGGTCGTTCCTGAGCTGATGAAACGGCCGAATCTGTAGTTGTTCCCAGATCTCTTCCACAACAACGGCCTCCCAGACGCTTGGATTACAGGAGTACGCCACTACTCCCAGCCGGAGAACTGCATTTGAAAGCGTAATAACATGAGCTACACGTAACTCCGATTTCTGTGTCTGACCTACTTTTAATGAAACTGTCGTCGATTTACTTACTACTATCGCTGCTGGACGAAGCAGATCAGGTGAAAACCATCAGTATTCTTGTAACGAAGAGGTAATGGAAATTTAGGTAAAACAATATCAAAAAAAGTTGTGTGGTGGAGCGACACGTACAGTTGGCTCTTCCTAGATGATCATTGCTGCACGGAATAATTGTTAAGGCACCGACGCCTTCAGGATTGGTCTTCTGGAAGTTTTGCTTGCAGTATATTCCGCAATCTTTTCGTTATGAGTTGGTGTTTCGGATTCCCGATGTTCTTTTGTTTAGTGCATTTGCCTTCCCTTGACACTGAGAAAGCACATGACGAAAGTGAAACACCACCGTCTGTTCATCTGCAGAGCGCGATGAAATTATTCACTCTATATTCATTGCCTTTCATATTCTTCCCATCAGTGGTGAGCGCTGCCTTCAGAAAGCGCTTTTGTTTCTGATTTACATGGAAGTTAGTGTTCCTCGGAGCTGGACTGCTTGGGATTAGCTTCATTGCTACTGGCAGGTGGCTCGTTGGTCTAGGGGTATGATTCCTGCTTTGGGTGCAGGAGGTCCCGGGTTCAAATCCCGGACGAGCCCTACCGTTTTGACCGTGCTGAAGAGTAGGTGGAGCTCACCCACGTTTGCAGCTCTGTAATGAAGAATAGATGCCTGCCGCAGCACGCTTTGTGTAGCACTACGGTGATGAAGGGACCGTTTGATATGGCAAGAATCTGACACCAGTAAATTACATGGGTCGATTGCTGTAGAAGAGCCGACAGTAATCTTGCATGCAACGGAAAACAAAGGTTGTCTTTGCAGAACATGTGCACCGTGAGTGGAGACGAACCTCAATCGTGGAGCAGTCTACCTTCATCTGATTAGCGACGACAACAACCAAAGGGTGGGATACAAGACTGAGCGTAGTTAAGAGTTTCTCACTATTAGTTACGTTCACACTTCAACAGAGCTGTGACAAGGCGAGTGCAGTGAGCTCAGGAAAGCCAGTATGAAGCGCACTTGAAGTAGTCCTGAAGAAATGGATTATAAACTTTGCCGGCCAGAATGGAGCTACGAGCGTTCTGAGTTACTGAATACCGGTACACTATGGGAGCAAGAGCATTTGACAGTAAAATGAAGCGATATCCGTGTAGCACACGACATTTATTATCCATGCATACGCAGACGTGACGTTATCTCGGAAATGGAATCCGAAAAGGGGTTTAAAAAAAGTCGTGTTTCCGCCCGGGATCGAACCGGGGACCTTCTGCGTGTAAAGCAGACGTGATAACCGCTACACCACGGAAACGACGGCTGTGCGGCTGTTCTACCTAGAAACCCGTAGTGGCAACAGATTTTTCCTGCGTAAGCAAAGGCATCGCCTACGAGCTCCCACCGATTCTAGAAGTTGCTATTGTAAAAGACATCGATGAAAACAATCAAACCGCAACAGCCAGGGAAAACGCTGGGTGAGCGGCAGCTCTGCATGGTGATACCAAGAACGGAGGCGTCAGTCATGTGCAGCGCTTAGACGCTACGAACAGGCTCGTTGGTCTAGGGGTATGATTCCTGCTTCGGGTGCAGGAGGTCCCGGGTTCAAATCCCGGACGAGCCCTTGCGTTTTGTGCAAACGTGTGGCAACTACCGTCATGCCGGCGGCTGTTCCGCGCATTTCCAGCCCTCCAGGTAAGCACAAAAACCAAGTAGCCGGTTCTGAAAGAGTTTCATGTATCATCTGAGCCCTGGTGGTGGGCCGTTTGAAATTGATTTAAATGGTCACAGTAGAGATTGTAGCAAGGGTCTTGTTGAGTGCGACGAAAAAGTGTTTCCGCCCGGAATCGAACCGGGGACCTTCTGCGTGTTAGGCAGACGTGATAACCGCTACACCACGGAAACTGCTACGCTCTGTGCTCCACATCTGACACAACTTGTAGGACGATCGCAACTTTGGCGTAAAAATCACTTTGCGGAAACGCACAATGCAGGTATTTCGCATTCGTATGCAACAATCGACAGCACCCTTGCCTGTCTGAATGCCATCACGAATGAGAGCCCAAGAAGTCGTCGGAAATGCTCGCGGCCGAGTCCTCAGCAGCATCAGCTTCTCATTCTTTCCATACGAGGTACCGTCAATTCGCGCAGTCGCTATTGCAAATGATGTCACCAAAAGCAATCACTTCGTTAGTGGCGAGGAGCCCGGACTCAGCGGTAGCTCTACATGAAGGCACCAGCAGCTCCGTCAGGCCACCGCTGGCGCGCCGGCGCCCGGACCCACGACCGTCAATGACGCTGCAGTCGATGTACTTCTTAATATCGCTTTTGGAAGAAGGAAACCAGGTGTAAATCACACAGTATTTTACTGATGATCTGGAAACGCAAGTTTAGAATAAGTAGAACATTATATAAAATGTGTTGTGTGGTCGAGCGACACCCACGCCTCGCTCTCGCCAGATTATCGTTGCTGCACGGAATGATTGTTAAGGCACCGACGGCTTCAGAGTTCGTCTTCTCGAAGTTTTGCTTTTGCAGTACATTCCGCAATCTTTTCGTTATGAGTCGTCTGTTTCGGTTTCCCGATGTAGTTTTGCTCACTGCTCTCGACTTCTCTTAACCCCGAGCCACCACTAGCCGAAAATTCCGCACTGCTATCTGGTCAATCTGCAGAGCTCGATGAAGGCGTCGCGGTCGTTCCTGAGCTGATGAAACGGCCGAATCTGTAGTTGTTCCCAGATCTCTTCCACAACAACGGCCTCCCAGACGCTTGGATTACAGGAGTACGCCACTACTCCCAGCCGGAGAACTGCATTTGAAAGCGTAATAACATGAGCTACACGTAACTCCGATTTCTGTGTCTGACCTACTTTTAATGAAACTGTCGTCGATTTACTTACTACTATCGCTGCTGGACGAAGCAGATCAGGTGAAAACCATCAGTATTCTTGTAACGAAGAGGTAATGGAAATTTAGGTAAAACAATATCAAAAAAAGTTGTGTGGTGGAGCGACACGTACAGTTGGCTCTTCCTAGATGATCATTGCTGCACGGAATAATTGTTAAGGCACCGACGCCTTCAGGATTGGTCTTCTGGAAGTTTTGCTTGCAGTATATTCCGCAATCTTTTCGTTATGAGTTGGTGTTTCGGATTCCCGATGTTCTTTTGTTTAGTGCATTTGCCTTCCCTTGACACTGAGAAAGCACATGACGAAAGTGAAACACCACCGTCTGTTCATCTGCAGAGCGCGATGAAATTATTCACTCTATATTCATTGCCTTTCATATTCTTCCCATCAGTGGTGAGCGCTGCCTTCAGAAAGCGCTTTTGTTTCTGATTTACATGGAAGTTAGTGTTCCTCGGAGCTGGACTGCTTGGGATTAGCTTCATTGCTACTGGCAGGTGGCTCGTTGGTCTAGGGGTATGATTCCTGCTTTGGGTGCAGGAGGTCCCGGGTTCAAATCCCGGACGAGCCCTACCGTTTTGACCGTGCTGAAGAGTAGGTGGAGCTCACCCACGTTTGCAGCTCTGTAATGAAGAATAGATGCCTGCCGCAGCACGCTTTGTGTAGCACTACGGTGATGAAGGGACCGTTTGATATGGCAAGAATCTGACACCAGTAAATTACATGGGTCGATTGCTGTAGAAGAGCCGACAGTAATCTTGCATGCAACGGAAAACAAAGGTTGTCTTTGCAGAACATGTGCACCGTGAGTGGAGACGAACCTCAATCGTGGAGCAGTCTACCTTCATCTGATTAGCGACGACAACAACCAAAGGGTGGGATACAAGACTGAGCGTAGTTAAGAGTTTCTCACTATTAGTTACGTTCACACTTCAACAGAGCTGTGACAAGGCGAGTGCAGTGAGCTCAGGAAAGCCAGTATGAAGCGCACTTGAAGTAGTCCTGAAGAAATGGATTATAAACTTTGCCGGCCAGAATGGAGCTACGAGCGTTCTGAGTTACTGAATACCGGTACACTATGGGAGCAAGAGCATTTGACAGTAAAATGAAGCGATATCCGTGTAGCACACGACATTTATTATCCATGCATACGCAGACGTGACGTTATCTCGGAAATGGAATCCGAAAAGGGGTTTAAAAAAAGTCGTGTTTCCGCCCGGGATCGAACCGGGGACCTTCTGCGTGTAAAGCAGACGTGATAACCGCTACACCACGGAAACGACGGCTGTGCGGCTGTTCTACCTAGAAACCCGTAGTGGCAACAGATTTTTCCTGCGTAAGCAAAGGCATCGCCTACGAGCTCCCACCGATTCTAGAAGTTGCTATTGTAAAAGACATCGATGAAAACAATCAAACCGCAACAGCCAGGGAAAACGCTGGGTGAGCGGCAGCTCTGCATGGTGATACCAAGAACGGAGGCGTCAGTCATGTGCAGCGCTTAGACGCTACGAACAGGCTCGTTGGTCTAGGGGTATGATTCCTGCTTCGGGTGCAGGAGGTCCCGGGTTCAAATCCCGGACGAGCCCTTGCGTTTTGTGCAAACGTGTGGCAACTACCGTCATGCCGGCGGCTGTTCCGCGCATTTCCAGCCCTCCAGGTAAGCACAAAAACCAAGTAGCCGGTTCTGAAAGAGTTTCATGTATCATCTGAGCCCTGGTGGTGGGCCGTTTGAAATTGATTTAAATGGTCACAGTAGAGATTGTAGCAAGGGTCTTGTTGAGTGCGACGAAAAAGTGTTTCCGCCCGGAATCGAACCGGGGACCTTCTGCGTGTTAGGCAGACGTGATAACCGCTACACCACGGAAACTGCTACGCTCTGTGCTCCACATCTGACACAACTTGTAGGACGATCGCAACTTTGGCGTAAAAATCACTTTGCGGAAACGCACAATGCAGGTATTTCGCATTCGTATGCAACAATCGACAGCACCCTTGCCTGTCTGAATGCCATCACGAATGAGAGCCCAAGAAGTCGTCGGAAATGCTCGCGGCCGAGTCCTCAGCAGCATCAGCTTCTCATTCTTTCCATACGAGGTTCCGTCAATTCGCGCAGTCGCTATTGCAAATGATGTCACCAAAAGCAATCACTTCGTTAGCGGCGAGGAGCCCGGACTCAGCGGTAGCTCTACATGAAGGCACCAGCAGCTCCGTCAGGCCACCGCTGGCGCGCCGGCGCCCGGACCCACGACCGTCAATGACGCTGCAGTCGATGTACTTCTTAATATCGCTTTTGGAAGAAGGAAACCAGGTGTAAATCACACAGTATTTTACTGATGATCTGGAAACGCAAGTTTAGAATAAGTAGAACATTATATAAAATGTGTTGTGTGGTCGAGCGACACCCACGCCTCGCTCTCGCCAGATTATCGTTGCTGCACGGAATGATTGTTAAGGCACCGACGGCTTCAGAGTTCGTCTTCTCGAAGTTTTGCTTTTGCAGTACATTCCGCAATCTTTTCGTTATGAGTCGTCTGTTTCGGTTTCCCGATGTAGTTTTGCTCACTGCTCTCGACTTCTCTTAACCCCGAGCCACCACTAGCCGAAAATTCCGCACTGCTATCTGGTCAATCTGCAGAGCTCGATGAAGGCGTCGCGGTCGTTCCTGAGCTGATGAAACGGCCGAATCTGTAGTTGTTCCCAGATCTCTTCCACAACAACGGCCTCCCAGACGCTTGGATTACAGGAGTACGCCACTACTCCCAGCCGGAGAACTGCATTTGAAAGCGTAATAACATGAGCTACACGTAACTCCGATTTCTGTGTCTGACCTACTTTTAATGAAACTGTCGTCGATTTACTTACTACTATCGCTGCTGGACGAAGCAGATCAGGTGAAAACCATCAGTATTCTTGTAACGAAGAGGTAATGGAAATTTAGGTAAAACAATATCAAAAAAAGTTGTGTGGTGGAGCGACACGTACAGTTGGCTCTTCCTAGATGATCATTGCTGCACGGAATAATTGTTAAGGCACCGACGCCTTCAGGATTGGTCTTCTGGAAGTTTTGCTTGCAGTATATTCCGCAATCTTTTCGTTATGAGTTGGTGTTTCGGATTCCCGATGTTCTTTTGTTTAGTGCATTTGCCTTCCCTTGACACTGAGAAAGCACATGACGAAAGTGAAACACCACCGTCTGTTCATCTGCAGAGCGCGATGAAATTATTCACTCTATATTCATTGCCTTTCATATTCTTCCCATCAGTGGTGAGCGCTGCCTTCAGAAAGCGCTTTTGTTTCTGATTTACATGGAAGTTAGTGTTCCTCGGAGCTGGACTGCTTGGGATTAGCTTCATTGCTACTGGCAGGTGGCTCGTTGGTCTAGGGGTATGATTCCTGCTTTGGGTGCAGGAGGTCCCGGGTTCAAATCCCGGACGAGCCCTACCGTTTTGACCGTGCTGAAGAGTAGGTGGAGCTCACCCACGTTTGCAGCTCTGTAATGAAGAATAGATGCCTGCCGCAGCACGCTTTGTGTAGCACTACGGTGATGAAGGGACCGTTTGATATGGCAAGAATCTGACACCAGTAAATTACATGGGTCGATTGCTGTAGAAGAGCCGACAGTAATCTTGCATGCAACGGAAAACAAAGGTTGTCTTTGCAGAACATGTGCACCGTGAGTGGAGACGAACCTCAATCGTGGAGCAGTCTACCTTCATCTGATTAGCGACGACAACAACCAAAGGGTGGGATACAAGACTGAGCGTAGTTAAGAGTTTCTCACTATTAGTTACGTTCACACTTCAACAGAGCTGTGACAAGGCGAGTGCAGTGAGCTCAGGAAAGCCAGTATGAAGCGCACTTGAAGTAGTCCTGAAGAAATGGATTATAAACTTTGCCGGCCAGAATGGAGCTACGAGCGTTCTGAGTTACTGAATACCGGTACACTATGGGAGCAAGAGCATTTGACAGTAAAATGAAGCGATATCCGTGTAGCACACGACATTTATTATCCATGCATACGCAGACGTGACGTTATCTCGGAAATGGAATCCGAAAAGGGGTTTAAAAAAAGTCGTGTTTCCGCCCGGGATCGAACCGGGGACCTTCTGCGTGTAAAGCAGACGTGATAACCGCTACACCACGGAAACGACGGCTGTGCGGCTGTTCTACCTAGAAACCCGTAGTGGCAACAGATTTTTCCTGCGTAAGCAAAGGCATCGCCTACGAGCTCCCACCGATTCTAGAAGTTGCTATTGTAAAAGACATCGATGAAAACAATCAAACCGCAACAGCCAGGGAAAACGCTGGGTGAGCGGCAGCTCTGCATGGTGATACCAAGAACGGAGGCGTCAGTCATGTGCAGCGCTTAGACGCTACGAACAGGCTCGTTGGTCTAGGGGTATGATTCCTGCTTCGGGTGCAGGAGGTCCCGGGTTCAAATCCCGGACGAGCCCTTGCGTTTTGTGCAAACGTGTGGCAACTACCGTCATGCCGGCGGCTGTTCCGCGCATTTCCAGCCCTCCAGGTAAGCACAAAAACCAAGTAGCCGGTTCTGAAAGAGTTTCATGTATCATCTGAGCCCTGGTGGTGGGCCGTTTGAAATTGATTTAAATGGTCACAGTAGAGATTGTAGCAAGGGTCTTGTTGAGTGCGACGAAAAAGTGTTTCCGCCCGGAATCGAACCGGGGACCTTCTGCGTGTTAGGCAGACGTGATAACCGCTACACCACGGAAACTGCTACGCTCTGTGCTCCACATCTGACACAACTTGTAGGACGATCGCAACTTTGGCGTAAAAATCACTTTGCGGAAACGCACAATGCAGGTATTTCGCATTCGTATGCAACAATCGACAGCACCCTTGCCTGTCTGAATGCCATCACGAATGAGAGCCCAAGAAGTCGTCGGAAATGCTCGCGGCCGAGTCCTCAGCAGCATCAGCTTCTCATTCTTTCCATACGAGGTACCGTCAATTCGCGCAGTCGCTATTGCAAATGATGTCACCAAAAGCAATCACTTCGTTAGTGGCGAGGAGCCCGGACTCAGCGGTAGCTCTACATGAAGGCACCAGCAGCTCCGTCAGGCCACCGCTGGCGCGCCGGCGCCCGGACCCACGACCGTCAATGACGCTGCAGTCGATGTACTTCTTAATATCGCTTTTGGAAGAAGGAAACCAGGTGTAAATCACACAGTATTTTACTGATGATCTGGAAACGCAAGTTTAGAATAAGTAGAACATTATATAAAATGTGTTGTGTGGTCGAGCGACACCCACGCCTCGCTCTCGCCAGATTATCGTTGCTGCACGGAATGATTGTTAAGGCACCGACGGCTTCAGAGTTCGTCTTCTCGAAGTTTTGCTTTTGCAGTACATTCCGCAATCTTTTCGTTATGAGTCGTCTGTTTCGGTTTCCCGATGTAGTTTTGCTCACTGCTCTCGACTTCTCTTAACCCCGAGCCACCACTAGCCGAAAATTCCGCACTGCTATCTGGTCAATCTGCAGAGCTCGATGAAGGCGTCGCGGTCGTTCCTGAGCTGATGAAACGGCCGAATCTGTAGTTGTTCCCAGATCTCTTCCACAACAACGGCCTCCCAGACGCTTGGATTACAGGAGTACGCCACTACTCCCAGCCGGAGAACTGCATTTGAAAGCGTAATAACATGAGCTACACGTAACTCCGATTTCTGTGTCTGACCTACTTTTAATGAAACTGTCGTCGATTTACTTACTACTATCGCTGCTGGACGAAGCAGATCAGGTGAAAACCATCAGTATTCTTGTAACGAAGAGGTAATGGAAATTTAGGTAAAACAATATCAAAAAAAGTTGTGTGGTGGAGCGACACGTACAGTTGGCTCTTCCTAGATGATCATTGCTGCACGGAATAATTGTTAAGGCACCGACGCCTTCAGGATTGGTCTTCTGGAAGTTTTGCTTGCAGTATATTCCGCAATCTTTTCGTTATGAGTTGGTGTTTCGGATTCCCGATGTTCTTTTGTTTAGTGCATTTGCCTTCCCTTGACACTGAGAAAGCACATGACGAAAGTGAAACACCACCGTCTGTTCATCTGCAGAGCGCGATGAAATTATTCACTCTATATTCATTGCCTTTCATATTCTTCCCATCAGTGGTGAGCGCTGCCTTCAGAAAGCGCTTTTGTTTCTGATTTACATGGAAGTTAGTGTTCCTCGGAGCTGGACTGCTTGGGATTAGCTTCATTGCTACTGGCAGGTGGCTCGTTGGTCTAGGGGTATGATTCCTGCTTTGGGTGCAGGAGGTCCCGGGTTCAAATCCCGGACGAGCCCTACCGTTTTGACCGTGCTGAAGAGTAGGTGGAGCTCACCCACGTTTGCAGCTCTGTAATGAAGAATAGATGCCTGCCGCAGCACGCTTTGTGTAGCACTACGGTGATGAAGGGACCGTTTGATATGGCAAGAATCTGACACCAGTAAATTACATGGGTCGATTGCTGTAGAAGAGCCGACAGTAATCTTGCATGCAACGGAAAACAAAGGTTGTCTTTGCAGAACATGTGCACCGTGAGTGGAGACGAACCTCAATCGTGGAGCAGTCTACCTTCATCTGATTAGCGACGACAACAACCAAAGGGTGGGATACAAGACTGAGCGTAGTTAAGAGTTTCTCACTATTAGTTACGTTCACACTTCAACAGAGCTGTGACAAGGCGAGTGCAGTGAGCTCAGGAAAGCCAGTATGAAGCGCACTTGAAGTAGTCCTGAAGAAATGGATTATAAACTTTGCCGGCCAGAATGGAGCTACGAGCGTTCTGAGTTACTGAATACCGGTACACTATGGGAGCAAGAGCATTTGACAGTAAAATGAAGCGATATCCGTGTAGCACACGACATTTATTATCCATGCATACGCAGACGTGACGTTATCTCGGAAATGGAATCCGAAAAGGGGTTTAAAAAAAGTCGTGTTTCCGCCCGGGATCGAACCGGGGACCTTCTGCGTGTAAAGCAGACGTGATAACCGCTACACCACGGAAACGACGGCTGTGCGGCTGTTCTACCTAGAAACCCGTAGTGGCAACAGATTTTTCCTGCGTAAGCAAAGGCATCGCCTACGAGCTCCCACCGATTCTAGAAGTTGCTATTGTAAAAGACATCGATGAAAACAATCAAACCGCAACAGCCAGGGAAAACGCTGGGTGAGCGGCAGCTCTGCATGGTGATACCAAGAACGGAGGCGTCAGTCATGTGCAGCGCTTAGACGCTACGAACAGGCTCGTTGGTCTAGGGGTATGATTCCTGCTTCGGGTGCAGGAGGTCCCGGGTTCAAATCCCGGACGAGCCCTTGCGTTTTGTGCAAACGTGTGGCAACTACCGTCATGCCGGCGGCTGTTCCGCGCATTTCCAGCCCTCCAGGTAAGCACAAAAACCAAGTAGCCGGTTCTGAAAGAGTTTCATGTATCATCTGAGCCCTGGTGGTGGGCCGTTTGAAATTGATTTAAATGGTCACAGTAGAGATTGTAGCAAGGGTCTTGTTGAGTGCGACGAAAAAGTGTTTCCGCCCGGAATCGAACCGGGGACCTTCTGCGTGTTAGGCAGACGTGATAACCGCTACACCACGGAAACTGCTACGCTCTGTGCTCCACATCTGACACAACTTGTAGGACGATCGCAACTTTGGCGTAAAAATCACTTTGCGGAAACGCACAATGCAGGTATTTCGCATTCGTATGCAACAATCGACAGCACCCTTGCCTGTCTGAATGCCATCACGAATGAGAGCCCAAGAAGTCGTCGGAAATGCTCGCGGCCGAGTCCTCAGCAGCATCAGCTTCTCATTCTTTCCATACGAGGTTCCGTCAATTCGCGCAGTCGCTATTGCAAATGATGTCACCAAAAGCAATCACTTCGTTAGCGGCGAGGAGCCCGGACTCAGCGGTAGCTCTACATGAAGGCACCAGCAGCTCCGTCAGGCCACCGCTGGCGCGCCGGCGCCCGGACCCACGACCGTCAATGACGCTGCAGTCGATGTACTTCTTAATATCGCTTTTGGAAGAAGGAAACCAGGTGTAAATCACACAGTATTTTACTGATGATCTGGAAACGCAAGTTTAGAATAAGTAGAACATTATATAAAATGTGTTGTGTGGTCGAGCGACACCCACGCCTCGCTCTCGCCAGATTATCGTTGCTGCACGGAATGATTGTTAAGGCACCGACGGCTTCAGAGTTCGTCTTCTCGAAGTTTTGCTTTTGCAGTACATTCCGCAATCTTTTCGTTATGAGTCGTCTGTTTCGGTTTCCCGATGTAGTTTTGCTCACTGCTCTCGACTTCTCTTAACCCCGAGCCACCACTAGCCGAAAATTCCGCACTGCTATCTGGTCAATCTGCAGAGCTCGATGAAGGCGTCGCGGTCGTTCCTGAGCTGATGAAACGGCCGAATCTGTAGTTGTTCCCAGATCTCTTCCACAACAACGGCCTCCCAGACGCTTGGATTACAGGAGTACGCCACTACTCCCAGCCGGAGAACTGCATTTGAAAGCGTAATAACATGAGCTACACGTAACTCCGATTTCTGTGTCTGACCTACTTTTAATGAAACTGTCGTCGATTTACTTACTACTATCGCTGCTGGACGAAGCAGATCAGGTGAAAACCATCAGTATTCTTGTAACGAAGAGGTAATGGAAATTTAGGTAAAACAATATCAAAAAAAGTTGTGTGGTGGAGCGACACGTACAGTTGGCTCTTCCTAGATGATCATTGCTGCACGGAATAATTGTTAAGGCACCGACGCCTTCAGGATTGGTCTTCTGGAAGTTTTGCTTGCAGTATATTCCGCAATCTTTTCGTTATGAGTTGGTGTTTCGGATTCCCGATGTTCTTTTGTTTAGTGCATTTGCCTTCCCTTGACACTGAGAAAGCACATGACGAAAGTGAAACACCACCGTCTGTTCATCTGCAGAGCGCGATGAAATTATTCACTCTATATTCATTGCCTTTCATATTCTTCCCATCAGTGGTGAGCGCTGCCTTCAGAAAGCGCTTTTGTTTCTGATTTACATGGAAGTTAGTGTTCCTCGGAGCTGGACTGCTTGGGATTAGCTTCATTGCTACTGGCAGGTGGCTCGTTGGTCTAGGGGTATGATTCCTGCTTTGGGTGCAGGAGGTCCCGGGTTCAAATCCGGACGAGCCCTACCGTTTTGACCGTGCTGAAGAGTAGGTGGAGCTCACCCACGTTTGCAGCTCTGTAATGAAGAATAGATGCCTGCCGCAGCACGCTTTGTGTAGCACTACGGTGATGAAGGGACCGTTTGATATGGCAAGAATCTGACACCAGTAAATTACATGGGTCGATTGCTGTAGAAGAGCCGACAGTAATCTTGCATGCAACGGAAAACAAAGGTTGTCTTTGCAGAACATGTGCACCGTGAGTGGAGACGAACCTCAATCGTGGAGCAGTCTACCTTCATCTGATTAGCGACGACAACAACCAAAGGGTGGGATACAAGACTGAGCGTAGTTAAGAGTTTCTCACTATTAGTTACGTTCACACTTCAACAGAGCTGTGACAAGGCGAGTGCAGTGAGCTCAGGAAAGCCAGTATGAAGCGCACTTGAAGTAGTCCTGAAGAAATGGATTATAAACTTTGCCGGCCAGAATGGAGCTACGAGCGTTCTGAGTTACTGAATACCGGTACACTATGGGAGCAAGAGCATTTGACAGTAAAATGAAGCGATATCCGTGTAGCACACGACATTTATTATCCATGCATACGCAGACGTGACGTTATCTCGGAAATGGAATCCGAAAAGGGGTTTAAAAAAAGTCGTGTTTCCGCCCGGGATCGAACCGGGGACCTTCTGCGTGTAAAGCAGACGTGATAACCGCTACACCACGGAAACGACGGCTGTGCGGCTGTTCTACCTAGAAACCCGTAGTGGCAACAGATTTTTCCTGCGTAAGCAAAGGCATCGCCTACGAGCTCCCACCGATTCTAGAAGTTGCTATTGTAAAAGACATCGATGAAAACAATCAAACCGCAACAGCCAGGGAAAACGCTGGGTGAGCGGCAGCTCTGCATGGTGATACCAAGAACGGAGGCGTCAGTCATGTGCAGCGCTTAGACGCTACGAACAGGCTCGTTGGTCTAGGGGTATGATTCCTGCTTCGGGTGCAGGAGGTCCCGGGTTCAAATCCCGGACGAGCCCTTGCGTTTTGTGCAAACGTGTGGCAACTACCGTCATGCCGGCGGCTGTTCCGCGCATTTCCAGCCCTCCAGGTAAGCACAAAAACCAAGTAGCCGGTTCTGAAAGAGTTTCATGTATCATCTGAGCCCTGGTGGTGGGCCGTTTGAAATTGATTTAAATGGTCACAGTAGAGATTGTAGCAAGGGTCTTGTTGAGTGCGACGAAAAAGTGTTTCCGCCCGGAATCGAACCGGGGACCTTCTGCGTGTTAGGCAGACGTGATAACCGCTACACCACGGAAACTGCTACGCTCTGTGCTCCACATCTGACACAACTTGTAGGACGATCGCAACTTTGGCGTAAAAATCACTTTGCGGAAACGCACAATGCAGGTATTTCGCATTCGTATGCAACAATCGACAGCACCCTTGCCTGTCTGAATGCCATCACGAATGAGAGCCCAAGAAGTCGTCGGAAATGCTCGCGGCCGAGTCCTCAGCAGCATCAGCTTCTCATTCTTTCCATACGAGGTACCGTCAATTCGCGCAGTCGCTATTGCAAATGATGTCACCAAAAGCAATCACTTCGTTAGCGGCGAGGAGCCCGGACTCAGCGGTAGCTCTACATGAAGGCACCAGCAGCTCCGTCAGGCCACCGCTGGCGCGCCGGCGCCCGGACCCACGACCGTCAATGACGCTGCAGTCGATGTACTTCTTAATATCGCTTTTGGAAGAAGGAAACCAGGTGTAAATCACACAGTATTTTACTGATGATCTGGAAACGCAAGTTTAGAATAAGTAGAACATTATATAAAATGTGTTGTGTGGTCGAGCGACACCCACGCCTCGCTCTCGCCAGATTATCGTTGCTGCACGGAATGATTGTTAAGGCACCGACGGCTTCAGAGTTCGTCTTCTCGAAGTTTTGCTTTTGCAGTACATTCCGCAATCTTTTCGTTATGAGTCGTCTGTTTCGGTTTCCCGATGTAGTTTTGCTCACTGCTCTCGACTTCTCTTAACCCCGAGCCACCACTAGCCGAAAATTCCGCACTGCTATCTGGTCAATCTGCAGAGCTCGATGAAGGCGTCGCGGTCGTTCCTGAGCTGATGAAACGGCCGAATCTGTAGTTGTTCCCAGATCTCTTCCACAACAACGGCCTCCCAGACGCTTGGATTACAGGAGTACGCCACTACTCCCAGCCGGAGAACTGCATTTGAAAGCGTAATAACATGAGCTACACGTAACTCCGATTTCTGTGTCTGACCTACTTTTAATGAAACTGTCGTCGATTTACTTACTACTATCGCTGCTGGACGAAGCAGATCAGGTGAAAACCATCAGTATTCTTGTAACGGAGAGGTAATGGAAATTTAGGTAAAACAATATCAAAAAAAGTTGTGTGGTGGAGCGACACGTACAGTTGGCTCTTCCTAGATGATCATTGCTGCACGGAATAATTGTTAAGGCACCGACGCCTTCAGGATTGGTCTTCTGGAAGTTTTGCTTGCAGTATATTCCGCAATCTTTTCGTTATGAGTTGGTGTTTCGGATTCCCGATGTTCTTTTGTTTAGTGCATTTGCCTTCCCTTGACACTGAGAAAGCACATGACGAAAGTGAAACACCACCGTCTGTTCATCTGCAGAGCGCGATGAAATTATTCACTCTATATTCATTGCCTTTCATATTCTTCCCATCAGTGGTGAGCGCTGCCTTCAGAAAGCGCTTTTGTTTCTGATTTACATGGAAGTTAGTGTTCCTCGGAGCTGGACTGCTTGGGATTAGCTTCATTGCTACTGGCAGGTGGCTCGTTGGTCTAGGGGTATGATTCCTGCTTTGGGTGCAGGAGGTCCCGGGTTCAAATCCCGGACGAGCCCTACCGTTTTGACCGTGCTGAAGAGTAGGTGGAGCTCACCCACGTTTGCAGCTCTGTAATGAAGAATAGATGCCTGCCGCAGCACGCTTTGTGTAGCACTACGGTGATGAAGGGACCGTTTGATATGGCAAGAATCTGACACCAGTAAATTACATGGGTCGATTGCTGTAGAAGAGCCGACAGTAATCTTGCATGCAACGGAAAACAAAGGTTGTCTTTGCAGAACATGTGCACCGTGAGTGGAGACGAACCTCAATCGTGGAGCAGTCTACCTTCATCTGATTAGCGACGACAACAACCAAAGGGTGGGATACAAGACTGAGCGTAGTTAAGAGTTTCTCACTATTAGTTACGTTCACACTTCAACAGAGCTGTGACAAGGCGAGTGCAGTGAGCTCAGGAAAGCCAGTATGAAGCGCACTTGAAGTAGTCCTGAAGAAATGGATTATAAACTTTGCCGGCCAGAATGGAGCTACGAGCGTTCTGAGTTACTGAATACCGGTACACTATGGGAGCAAGAGCATTTGACAGTAAAATGAAGCGATATCCGTGTAGCACACGACATTTATTATCCATGCATACGCAGACGTGACGTTATCTCGGAAATGGAATCCGAAAAGGGGTTTAAAAAAAGTCGTGTTTCCGCCCGGGATCGAACCGGGGACCTTCTGCGTGTAAAGCAGACGTGATAACCGCTACACCACGGAAACGACGGCTGTGCGGCTGTTCTACCTAGAAACCCGTAGTGGCAACAGATTTTTCCTGCGTAAGCAAAGGCATCGCCTACGAGCTCCCTCCGATTCTAGAAGTTGCTATTGTAAAAGACATCGATGAAAACAATCAAACCGCAACAGCCAGGGAAAACGCTGGGTGAGCGGCAGCTCTGCATGGTGATACCAAGAACGGAGGCGTCAGTCATGTGCAGCGCTTAGACGCTACGAACAGGCTCGTTGGTCTAGGGGTATGATTCCTGCTTCGGGTGCAGGAGGTCCCGGGTTCAAATCCCGGACGAGCCCTTGCGTTTTGTGCAAACGTGTGGCAACTACCGTCATGCCGGCGGCTGTTCCGCGCATTTCCAGCCCTCCAGGTAAGCACAAAAACCAAGTAGCCGGTTCTGAAAGAGTTTCATGTATCATCTGAGCCCTGGTGGTGGGCCGTTTGAAATTGATTTAAATGGTCACAGTAGAGATTGTAGCAAGGGTCTTGTTGAGTGCGACGAAAAAGTGTTTCCGCCCGGAATCGAACCGGGGACCTTCTGCGTGTTAGGCAGACGTGATAACCGCTACACCACGGAAACTGCTACGCTCTGTGCTCCACATCTGACACAACTTGTAGGACGATCGCAACTTTGGCGTAAAAATCACTTTGCGGAAACGCACAATGCAGGTATTTCGCATTCGTATGCAACAATCGACAGCACCCTTGCCTGTCTGAATGCCATCACGAATGAGAGCCCAAGAAGTCGTCGGAAATGCTCGCGGCCGAGTCCTCAGCAGCATCAGCTTCTCATTCTTTCCATACGAGGTACCGTCAATTCGCGCAGTCGCTATTGCAAATGATGTCACCAAAAGCAATCACTTCGTTAGCGGCGAGGAGCCCGGACTCAGCGGTAGCTCTACATGAAGGCACCAGCAGCTCCGTCAGGCCACCGCTGGCGCGCCGGCGCCCGGACCCACGACCGTCAATGACGCTGCAGTCGATGTACTTCTTAATATCGCTTTTGGAAGAAGGAAACCAGGTGTAAATCACACAGTATTTTACTGATGATCTGGAAACGCAAGTTTAGAATAAGTAGAACATTATATAAAATGTGTTGTGTGGTCGAGCGACACCCACGCCTCGCTCTCGCCAGATTATCGTTGCTGCACGGAATGATTGTTAAGGCACCGACGGCTTCAGAGTTCGTCTTCTCGAAGTTTTGCTTTTGCAGTACATTCCGCAATCTTTTCGTTATGAGTCGTCTGTTTCGGTTTCCCGATGTAGTTTTGCTCACTGCTCTCGACTTCTCTTAACCCCGAGCCACCACTAGCCGAAAATTCCGCACTGCTATCTGGTCAATCTGCAGAGCTCGATGAAGGCGTCGCGGTCGTTCCTGAGCTGATGAAACGGCCGAATCTGTAGTTGTTCCCAGATCTCTTCCACAACAACGGCCTCCCAGACGCTTGGATTACAGGAGTACGCCACTACTCCCAGCCGGAGAACTGCATTTGAAAGCGTAATAACATGAGCTACACGTAACTCCGATTTCTGTGTCTGACCTACTTTTAATGAAACTGTCGTCGATTTACTTACTACTATCGATGCTGGACGAAGCAGATCAGGTGAAAACCATCAGTATTCTTGTAACGAAGAGGTAATGGAAATTTAGGTAAAACAATATCAAAAAAAGTTGTGTGGTGGAGCGACACGTACAGTTGGCTCTTCCTAGATGATCATTGCTGCACGGAATAATTGTTAAGGCACCGACGCCTTCAGGATTGGTCTTCTGGAAGTTTTGCTTGCAGTATATTCCGCAATCTTTTCGTTATGAGTTGGTGTTTCGGATTCCCGATGTTCTTTTGTTTAGTGCATTTGCCTTCCCTTGACACTGAGAAAGCACATGACGAAAGTGAAACACCACCGTCTGTTCATCTGCAGAGCGCGATGAAATTATTCACTCTATATTCATTGCCTTTCATATTCTTCCCATCAGTGGTGAGCGCTGCCTTCAGAAAGCGCTTTTGTTTCTGATTTACATGGAAGTTAGTGTTCCTCGGAGCTGGACTGCTTGGGATTAGCTTCATTGCTACTGGCAGGTGGCTCGTTGGTCTAGGGGTATGATTCCTGCTTTGGGTGCAGGAGGTCCCGGGTTCAAATCCGGACGAGCCCTACCGTTTTGACCGTGCTGAAGAGTAGGTGGAGCTCACCCACGTTTGCAGCTCTGTAATGAAGAATAGATGCCTGCCGCAGCACGCTTTGTGTAGCACTACGGTGATGAAGGGACCGTTTGATATGGCAAGAATCTGACACCAGTAAATTACATGGGTCGATTGCTGTAGAAGAGCCGACAGTAATCTTGCATGCAACGGAAAACAAAGGTTGTCTTTGCAGAACATGTGCACCGTGAGTGGAGACGAACCTCAATCGTGGAGCAGTCTACCTTCATCTGATTAGCGACGACAACAACCAAAGGGTGGGATACAAGACTGAGCGTAGTTAAGAGTTTCTCACTATTAGTTACGTTCACACTTCAACAGAGCTGTGACAAGGCGAGTGCAGTGAGCTCAGGAAAGCCAGTATGAAGCGCACTTGAAGTAGTCCTGAAGAAATGGATTATAAACTTTGCCGGCCAGAATGGAGCTACGAGCGTTCTGAGTTACTGAATACCGGTACACTATGGGAGCAAGAGCATTTGACAGTAAAATGAAGCGATATCCGTGTAGCACACGACATTTATTATCCATGCATACGCAGACGTGACGTTATCTCGGAAATGGAATCCGAAAAGGGGTTTAAAAAAAGTCGTGTTTCCGCCCGGGATCGAACCGGGGACCTTCTGCGTGTAAAGCAGACGTGATAACCGCTACACCACGGAAACGACGGCTGTGCGGCTGTTCTACCTAGAAACCCGTAGTGGCAACAGATTTTTCCTGCGTAAGCAAAGGCATCGCCTACGAGCTCCCACCGATTCTAGAAGTTGCTATTGTAAAAGACATCGATGAAAACAATCAAACCGCAACAGCCAGGGAAAACGCTGGGTGAGCGGCAGCTCTGCATGGTGATACCAAGAACGGAGGCGTCAGTCATGTGCAGCGCTTAGACGCTACGAACAGGCTCGTTGGTCTAGGGGTATGATTCCTGCTTCGGGTGCAGGAGGTCCCGGGTTCAAATCCCGGACGAGCCCTTGCGTTTTGTGCAAACGTGTGGCAACTACCGTCATGCCGGCGGCTGTTCCGCGCATTTCCAGCCCTCCAGGTAAGCACAAAAACCAAGTAGCCGGTTCTGAAAGAGTTTCATGTATCATCTGAGCCCTGGTGGTGGGCCGTTTGAAATTGATTTAAATGGTCACAGTAGAGATTGTAGCAAGGGTCTTGTTGAGTGCGACGAAAAAGTGTTTCCGCCCGGAATCGAACCGGGGACCTTCTGCGTGTTAGGCAGACGTGATAACCGCTACACCACGGAAACTGCTACGCTCTGTGCTCCACATCTGACACAACTTGTAGGACGATCGCAACTTTGGCGTAAAAATCACTTTGCGGAAACGCACAATGCAGGTATTTCGCATTCGTATGCAACAATCGACAGCACCCTTGCCTGTCTGAATGCCATCACGAATGAGAGCCCAAGAAGTCGTCGGAAATGCTCGCGGCCGAGTCCTCAGCAGCATCAGCTTCTCATTCTTTCCATACGAGGTACCGTCAATTCGCGCAGTCGCTATTGCAAATGATGTCACCAAAAGCAATCACTTCGTTAGCGGCGAGGAGCCCGGACTCAGCGGTAGCTCTACATGAAGGCACCAGCAGCTCCGTCAGGCCACCGCTGGCGCGCCGGCGCCCGGACCCACGACCGTCAATGACGCTGCAGTCGATGTACTTCTTAATATCGCTTTTGGAAGAAGGAAACCAGGTGTAAATCACACAGTATTTTACTGATGATCTGGAAACGCAAGTTTAGAATAAGTAGAACATTATATAAAATGTGTTGTGTGGTCGAGCGACACCCACGCCTCGCTCTCGCCAGATTATCGTTGCTGCACGGAATGATTGTTAAGGCACCGACGGCTTCAGAGTTCGTCTTCTCGAAGTTTTGCTTTTGCAGTACATTCCGCAATCTTTTCGTTATGAGTCGTCTGTTTCGGTTTCCCGATGTAGTTTTGCTCACTGCTCTCGACTTCTCTTAACCCCGAGCCACCACTAGCCGAAAATTCCGCACTGCTATCTGGTCAATCTGCAGAGCTCGATGAAGGCGTCGCGGTCGTTCCTGAGCTGATGAAACGGCCGAATCTGTAGTTGTTCCCAGATCTCTTCCACAACAACGGCCTCCCAGACGCTTGGATTACAGGAGTACGCCACTACTCCCAGCCGGAGAACTGCATTTGAAAGCGTAATAACATGAGCTACACGTAACTCCGATTTCTGTGTCTGACCTACTTTTAATGAAACTGTCGTCGATTTACTTACTACTATCGCTGCTGGACGAAGCAGATCAGGTGAAAACCATCAGTATTCTTGTAACGAAGAGGTAATGGAAATTTAGGTAAAACAATATCAAAAAAAGTTGTGTGGTGGAGCGACACGTACAGTTGGCTCTTCCTAGATGATCATTGCTGCACGGAATAATTGTTAAGGCACCGACGCCTTCAGGATTGGTCTTCTGGAAGTTTTGCTTGCAGTATATTCCGCAATCTTTTCGTTATGAGTTGGTGTTTCGGATTCCCGATGTTCTTTTGTTTAGTGCATTTGCCTTCCCTTGACACTGAGAAAGCACATGACGAAAGTGAAACACCACCGTCTGTTCATCTGCAGAGCGCGATGAAATTATTCACTCTATATTCATTGCCTTTCATATTCTTCCCATCAGTGGTGAGCGCTGCCTTCAGAAAGCGCTTTTGTTTCTGATTTACATGGAAGTTAGTGTTCCTCGGAGCTGGACTGCTTGGGATTAGCTTCATTGCTACTGGCAGGTGGCTCGTTGGTCTAGGGGTATGATTCCTGCTTTGGGTGCAGGAGGTCCCGGGTTCAAATCCCGGACGAGCCCTACCGTTTTGACCGTGCTGAAGAGTAGGTGGAGCTCACCCACGTTTGCAGCTCTGTAATGAAGAATAGATGCCTGCCGCAGCACGCTTTGTGTAGCACTACGGTGATGAAGGGACCGTTTGATATGGCAAGAATCTGACACCAGTAAATTACATGGGTCGATTGCTGTAGAAGAGCCGACAGTAATCTTGCATGCAACGGAAAACAAAGGTTGTCTTTGCAGAACATGTGCACCGTGAGTGGAGACGAACCTCAATCGTGGAGCAGTCTACCTTCATCTGATTAGCGACGACAACAACCAAAGGGTGGGATACAAGACTGAGCGTAGTTAAGAGTTTCTCACTATTAGTTACGTTCACACTTCAACAGAGCTGTGACAAGGCGAGTGCAGTGAGCTCAGGAAAGCCAGTATGAAGCGCACTTGAAGTAGTCCTGAAGAAATGGATTATAAACTTTGCCGGCCAGAATGGAGCTACGAGCGTTCTGAGTTACTGAATACCGGTACACTATGGGAGCAAGAGCATTTGACAGTAAAATGAAGCGATATCCGTGTAGCACACGACATTTATTATCCATGCATACGCAGACGTGACGTTATCTCGGAAATGGAATCCGAAAAGGGGTTTAAAAAAAGTCGTGTTTCCGCCCGGGATCGAACCGGGGACCTTCTGCGTGTAAAGCAGACGTGATAACCGCTACACCACGGAAACGACGGCTGTGCGGCTGTTCTACCTAGAAACCCGTAGTGGCAACAGATTTTTCCTGCGTAAGCAAAGGCATCGCCTACGAGCTCCCTCCGATTCTAGAAGTTGCTATTGTAAAAGACATCGATGAAAACAATCAAACCGCAACAGCCAGGGAAAACGCTGGGTGAGCGGCAGCTCTGCATGGTGATACCAAGAACGGAGGCGTCAGTCATGTGCAGCGCTTAGACGCTACGAACAGGCTCGTTGGTCTAGGGGTATGATTCCTGCTTCGGGTGCAGGAGGTCCCGGGTTCAAATCCCGGACGAGCCCTTGCGTTTTGTGCAAACGTGTGGCAACTACCGTCATGCCGGCGGCTGTTCCGCGCATTTCCAGCCCTCCAGGTAAGCACAAAAACCAAGTAGCCGGTTCTGAAAGAGTTTCATGTATCATCTGAGCCCTGGTGGTGGGCCGTTTGAAATTGATTTAAATGGTCACAGTAGAGATTGTAGCAAGGGTCTTGTTGAGTGCGACGAAAAAGTGTTTCCGCCCGGAATCGAACCGGGGACCTTCTGCGTGTTAGGCAGACGTGATAACCGCTACACCACGGAAACTGCTACGCTCTGTGCTCCACATCTGACACAACTTGTAGGACGATCGCAACTTTGGCGTAAAAATCACTTTGCGGAAACGCACAATGCAGGTATTTCGCATTCGTATGCAACAATCGACAGCACCCTTGCCTGTGTGAATGCCATCACGAATGAGAGCCCAAGAAGTCGTCGGAAATGCTCGCGGCCGAGTCCTCAGCAGCATCAGCTTCTCATTCTTTCCATACGAGGTACCGTCAATTCGCGCAGTCGCTATTGCAAATGATGTCACCAAAAGCAATCACTTCGTTAGCGGCGAGGAGCCCGGACTCAGCGGTAGCTCTACATGAAGGCACCAGCAGCTCCGTCAGGCCACCGCTGGCGCGCCGGCGCCCGGACCCACGACCGTCAATGACGCTGCAGTCGATGTACTTCTTAATATCGCTTTTGGAAGAAGGAAACCAGGTGTAAATCACACAGTATTTTACTGATGATCTGGAAACGCAAGTTTAGAATAAGTAGAACATTATATAAAATGTGTTGTGTGGTCGAGCGACACCCACGCCTCGCTCTCGCCAGATTATCGTTGCTGCACGGAATGATTGTTAAGGCACCGACGGCTTCAGAGTTCGTCTTCTCGAAGTTTTGCTTTTGCAGTACATTCCGCAATCTTTTCGTTATGAGTCGTCTGTTTCGGTTTCCCGATGTAGTTTTGCTCACTGCTCTCGACTTCTCTTAACCCCGAGCCACCACTAGCCGAAAATTCCGCACTGCTATCTGGTCAATCTGCAGAGCTCGATGAAGGCGTCGCGGTCGTTCCTGAGCTGATGAAACGGCCGAATCTGTAGTTGTTCCCAGATCTCTTCCACAACAACGGCCTCCCAGACGCTTGGATTACAGGAGTACGCCACTACTCCCAGCCGGAGAACTGCATTTGAAAGCGTAATAACATGAGCTACACGTAACTCCGATTTCTGTGTCTGACCTACTTTTAATGAAACTGTCGTCGATTTACTTACTACTATCGCTGCTGGACGAAGCAGATCAGGTGAAAACCATCAGTATTCTTGTAACGAAGAGGTAATGGAAATTTAGGTAAAACAATATCAAAAAAAGTTGTGTGGTGGAGCGACACGTACAGTTGGCTCTTCCTAGATGATCATTGCTGCACGGAATAATTGTTAAGGCACCGACGCCTTCAGGATTGGTCTTCTGGAAGTTTTGCTTGCAGTATATTCCGCAATCTTTTCGTTATGAGTTGGTGTTTCGGATTCCCGATGTTCTTTTGTTTAGTGCATTTGCCTTCCCTTGACACTGAGAAAGCACATGACGAAAGTGAAACACCACCGTCTGTTCATCTGCAGAGCGCGATGAAATTATTCACTCTATATTCATTGCCTTTCATATTCTTCCCATCAGTGGTGAGCGCTGCCTTCAGAAAGCGCTTTTGTTTCTGATTTACATGGAAGTTAGTGTTCCTCGGAGCTGGACTGCTTGGGATTAGCTTCATTGCTACTGGCAGGTGGCTCGTTGGTCTAGGGGTATGATTCCTGCTTTGGGTGCAGGAGGTCCCGGGTTCAAATCCCGGACGAGCCCTACCGTTTTGACCGTGCTGAAGAGTAGGTGGAGCTCACCCACGTTTGCAGCTCTGTAATGAAGAATAGATGCCTGCCGCAGCACGCTTTGTGTAGCACTACGGTGATGAAGGGACCGTTTGATATGGCAAGAATCTGACACCAGTAAATTACATGGGTCGATTGCTGTAGAAGAGCCGACAGTAATCTTGCATGCAACGGAAAACAAAGGTTGTCTTTGCAGAACATGTGCACCGTGAGTGGAGACGAACCTCAATCGTGGAGCAGTCTACCTTCATCTGATTAGCGACGACAACAACCAAAGGGTGGGATACAAGACTGAGCGTAGTTAAGAGTTTCTCACTATTAGTTACGTTCACACTTCAACAGAGCTGTGACAAGGCGAGTGCAGTGAGCTCAGGAAAGCCAGTATGAAGCGCACTTGAAGTAGTCCTGAAGAAATGGATTATAAACTTTGCCGGCCAGAATGGAGCTACGAGCGTTCTGAGTTACTGAATACCGGTACACTATGGGAGCAAGAGCATTTGACAGTAAAATGAAGCGATATCCGTGTAGCACACGACATTTATTATCCATGCATACGCAGACGTGACGTTATCTCGGAAATGGAATCCGAAAAGGGGTTTAAAAAAAGTCGTGTTTCCGCCCGGGATCGAACCGGGGACCTTCTGCGTGTAAAGCAGACGTGATAACCGCTACACCACGGAAACGACGGCTGTGCGGCTGTTCTACCTAGAAACCCGTAGTGGCAACAGATTTTTCCTGCGTAAGCAAAGGCATCGCCTACGAGCTCCCACCGATTCTAGAAGTTGCTATTGTAAAAGACATCGATGAAAACAATCAAACCGCAACAGCCAGGGAAAACGCTGGGTGAGCGGCAGCTCTGCATGGTGATACCAAGAACGGAGGCGTCAGTCATGTGCAGCGCTTAGACGCTACGAACAGGCTCGTTGGTCTAGGGGTATGATTCCTGCTTCGGGTGCAGGAGGTCCCGGGTTCAAATCCCGGACGAGCCCTTGCGTTTTGTGCAAACGTGTGGCAACTACCGTCATGCCGGCGGCTGTTCCGCGCATTTCCAGCCCTCCAGGTAAGCACAAAAACCAAGTAGCCGGTTCTGAAAGAGTTTCATGTATCATCTGAGCCCTGGTGGTGGGCCGTTTGAAATTGATTTAAATGGTCACAGTAGAGATTGTAGCAAGGGTCTTGTTGAGTGCGACGAAAAAGTGTTTCCGCCCGGAATCGAACCGGGGACCTTCTGCGTGTTAGGCAGACGTGATAACCGCTACACCACGGAAACTGCTACGCTCTGTGCTCCACATCTGACACAACTTGTAGGACGATCGCAACTTTGGCGTAAAAATCACTTTGCGGAAACGCACAATGCAGGTATTTCGCATTCGTATGCAACAATCGACAGCACCCTTGCCTGTCTGAATGCCATCACGAATGAGAGCCCAAGAAGTCGTCGGAAATGCTCGCGGCCGAGTCCTCAGCAGCATCAGCTTCTCATTCTTTCCATACGAGGTACCGTCAATTCGCGCAGTCGCTATTGCAAATGATGTCACCAAAAGCAATCACTTCGTTAGCGGCGAGGAGCCCGGACTCAGCGGTAGCTCTACATGAAGGCACCAGCAGCTCCGTCAGGCCACCGCTGGCGCGCCGGCGCCCGGACCCACGACCGTCAATGACGCTGCAGTCGATGTACTTCTTAATATCGCTTTTGGAAGAAGGAAACCAGGTGTAAATCACACAGTATTTTACTGATGATCTGGAAACGCAAGTTTAGAATAAGTAGAACATTATATAAAATGTGTTGTGTGGTCGAGCGACACCCACGCCTCGCTCTCGCCAGATTATCGTTGCTGCACGGAATGATTGTTAAGGCACCGACGGCTTCAGAGTTCGTCTTCTCGAAGTTTTGCTTTTGCAGTACATTCCGCAATCTTTTCGTTATGAGTCGTCTGTTTCGGTTTCCCGATGTAGTTTTGCTCACTGCTCTCGACTTCTCTTAACCCCGAGCCACCACTAGCCGAAAATTCCGCACTGCTATCTGGTCAATCTGCAGAGCTCGATGAAGGCGTCGCGGTCGTTCCTGAGCTGATGAAACGGCCGAATCTGTAGTTGTTCCCAGATCTCTTCCACAACAACGGCCTCCCAGACGCTTGGATTACAGGAGTACGCCACTACTCCCAGCCGGAGAACTGCATTTGAAAGCGTAATAACATGAGCTACACGTAACTCCGATTTCTGTGTCTGACCTACTTTTAATGAAACTGTCGTCGATTTACTTACTACTATCGCTGCTGGACGAAGCAGATCAGGTGAAAACCATCAGTATTCTTGTAACGAAGAGGTAATGGAAATTTAGGTAAAACAATATCAAAAAAAGTTGTGTGGTGGAGCGACACGTACAGTTGGCTCTTCCTAGATGATCATTGCTGCACGGAATAATTGTTAAGGCACCGACGCCTTCAGGATTGGTCTTCTGGAAGTTTTGCTTGCAGTATATTCCGCAATCTTTTCGTTATGAGTTGGTGTTTCGGATTCCCGATGTTCTTTTGTTTAGTGCATTTGCCTTCCCTTGACACTGAGAAAGCACATGACGAAAGTGAAACACCACCGTCTGTTCATCTGCAGAGCGCGATGAAATTATTCACTCTATGTTCATTGCCTTTCATATTCTTCCCATCAGTGGTGAGCGCTGCCTTCAGAAAGCGCTTTTGTTTCTGATTTACATGGAAGTTAGTGTTCCTCGGAGCTGGACTGCTTGGGATTAGCTTCATTGCTACTGGCAGGTGGCTCGTTGGTCTAGGGGTATGATTCCTGCTTTGGGTGCAGGAGGTCCCGGGTTCAAATCCCGGACGAGCCCTACCGTTTTGACCGTGCTGAAGAGTAGGTGGAGCTCACCCACGTTTGCAGCTCTGTAATGAAGAATAGATGCCTGCCGCAGCACGCTTTGTGTAGCACTACGGTGATGAAGGGACCGTTTGATATGGCAAGAATCTGACACCAGTAAATTACATGGGTCGATTGCTGTAGAAGAGCCGACAGTAATCTTGCATGCAACGGAAAACAAAGGTTGTCTTTGCAGAACATGTGCACCGTGAGTGGAGACGAACCTCAATCGTGGAGCAGTCTACCTTCATCTGATTAGCGACGACAACAACCAAAGGGTGGGATACAAGACTGAGCGTAGTTAAGAGTTTCTCACTATTAGTTACGTTCACACTTCAACAGAGCTGTGACAAGGCGAGTGCAGTGAGCTCAGGAAAGCCAGTATGAAGCGCACTTGAAGTAGTCCTGAAGAAATGGATTATAAACTTTGCCGGCCAGAATGGAGCTACGAGCGTTCTGAGTTACTGAATACCGGTACACTATGGGAGCAAGAGCATTTGACAGTAAAATGAAGCGATATCCGTGTAGCACACGACATTTATTATCCATGCATACGCAGACGTGACGTTATCTCGGAAATGGAATCCGAAAAGGGGTTTAAAAAAAGTCGTGTTTCCGCCCGGGATCGAACCGGGGACCTTCTGCGTGTAAAGCAGACGTGATAACCGCTACACCACGGAAACGACGGCTGTGCGGCTGTTCTACCTAGAAACCCGTAGTGGCAACAGATTTTTCCTGCGTAAGCAAAGGCATCGCCTACGAGCTCCCTCCGATTCTAGAAGTTGCTATTGTAAAAGACATCGATGAAAACAATCAAACCGCAACAGCCAGGGAAAACGCTGGGTGAGCGGCAGCTCTGCATGGTGATACCAAGAACGGAGGCGTCAGTCATGTGCAGCGCTTAGACGCTACGAACAGGCTCGTTGGTCTAGGGGTATGATTCCTGCTTCGGGTGCAGGAGGTCCCGGGTTCAAATCCCGGACGAGCCCTTGCGTTTTGTGCAAACGTGTGGCAACTACCGTCATGCCGGCGGCTGTTCCGCGCATTTCCAGCCCTCCAGGTAAGCACAAAAACCAAGTAGCCGGTTCTGAAAGAGTTTCATGTATCATCTGAGCCCTGGTGGTGGGCCGTTTGAAATTGATTTAAATGGTCACAGTAGAGATTGTAGCAAGGGTCTTGTTGAGTGCGACGAAAAAGTGTTTCCGCCCGGAATCGAACCGGGGACCTTCTGCGTGTTAGGCAGACGTGATAACCGCTACACCACGGAAACTGCTACGCTCTGTGCTCCACATCTGACACAACTTGTAGGACGATCGCAACTTTGGCGTAAAAATCACTTTGCGGAAACGCACAATGCAGGTATTTCGCATTCGTATGCAACAATCGACAGCACCCTTGCCTGTCTGAATGCCATCACGAATGAGAGCCCAAGAAGTCGTCGGAAATGCTCGCGGCCGAGTCCTCAGCAGCATCAGCTTCTCATTCTTTCCATACGAGGTACCGTCAATTCGCGCAGTCGCTATTGCAAATGATGTCACCAAAAGCAATCACTTCGTTAGCGGCGAGGAGCCCGGACTCAGCGGTAGCTCTACATGAAGGCACCAGCAGCTCCGTCAGGCCACCGCTGGCGCGCCGGCGCCCGGACCCACGACCGTCAATGACGCTGCAGTCGATGTACTTCTTAATATCGCTTTTGGAAGAAGGAAACCAGGTGTAAATCACACAGTATTTTACTGATGATCTGGAAACGCAAGTTTAGAATAAGTAGAACATTATATAAAATGTGTTGTGTGGTCGAGCGACACCCACGCCTCGCTCTCGCCAGATTATCGTTGCTGCACGGAATGATTGTTAAGGCACCGACGGCTTCAGAGTTCGTCTTCTCGAAGTTTTGCTTTTGCAGTACATTCCGCAATCTTTTCGTTATGAGTCGTCTGTTTCGGTTTCCCGATGTAGTTTTGCTCACTGCTCTCGACTTCTCTTAACCCCGAGCCACCACTAGCCGAAAATTCCGCACTGCTATCTGGTCAATCTGCAGAGCTCGATGAAGGCGTCGCGGTCGTTCCTGAGCTGATGAAACGGCCGAATCTGTAGTTGTTCCCAGATCTCTTCCACAACAACGGCCTCCCAGACGCTTGGATTACAGGAGTACGCCACTACTCCCAGCCGGAGAACTGCATTTGAAAGCGTAATAACATGAGCTACACGTAACTCCGATTTCTGTGTCTGACCTACTTTTAATGAAACTGTCGTCGATTTACTTACTACTATCGCTGCTGGACGAAGCAGATCAGGTGAAAACCATCAGTATTCTTGTAACGAAGAGGTAATGGAAATTTAGGTAAAACAATATCAAAAAAAGTTGTGTGGTGGAGCGACACGTACAGTTGGCTCTTCCTAGATGATCATTGCTGCACGGAATAATTGTTAAGGCACCGACGCCTTCAGGATTGGTCTTCTGGAAGTTTTGCTTGCAGTATATTCCGCAATCTTTTCGTTATGAGTTGGTGTTTCGGATTCCCGATGTTCTTTTGTTTAGTGCATTTGCCTTCCCTTGACACTGAGAAAGCACATGACGAAAGTGAAACACCACCGTCTGTTCATCTGCAGAGCGCGATGAAATTATTCACTCTATATTCATTGCCTTTCATATTCTTCCCATCAGTGGTGAGCGCTGCCTTCAGAAAGCGCTTTTGTTTCTGATTTACATGGAAGTTAGTGTTCCTCGGAGCTGGACTGCTTGGGATTAGCTTCATTGCTACTGGCAGGTGGCTCGTTGGTCTAGGGGTATGATTCCTGCTTTGGGTGCAGGAGGTTCCGGGTTCAAATCCCGGACGAGCCCTACCGTTTTGACCGTGCTGAAGAGTAGGTGGAGCTCACCCACGTTTGCAGCTCTGTAATGAAGAATAGATGCCTGCCGCAGCACGCTTTGTGTAGCACTACGGTGATGAAGGGACCGTTTGATATGGCAAGAATCTGACACCAGTAAATTACATGGGTCGATTGCTGTAGAAGAGCCGACAGTAATCTTGCATGCAACGGAAAACAAAGGTTGTCTTTGCAGAACATGTGCACCGTGAGTGGAGACGAACCTCAATCGTGGAGCAGTCTACCTTCATCTGATTAGCGACGACAACAACCAAAGGGTGGGATACAAGACTGAGCGTAGTTAAGAGTTTCTCACTATTAGTTACGTTCACACTTCAACAGAGCTGTGACAAGGCGAGTGCAGTGAGCTCAGGAAAGCCAGTATGAAGCGCACTTGAAGTAGTCCTGAAGAAATGGATTATAAACTTTGCCGGCCAGAATGGAGCTACGAGCGTTCTGAGTTACTGAATACCGGTACACTATGGGAGCAAGAGCATTTGACAGTAAAATGAAGCGATATCCGTGTAGCACACGACATTTATTATCCATGCATACGCAGACGTGACGTTATCTCGGAAATGGAATCCGAAAAGGGGTTTAAAAAAAGTCGTGTTTCCGCCCGGGATCGAACCGGGGACCTTCTGCGTGTAAAGCAGACGTGATAACCGCTACACCACGGAAACGACGGCTGTGCGGCCGTTCTACCTAGAAACCCGTAGTGGCAACAGATTTTTCCTGCGTAAGCAAAGGCATCGCCTACGAGCTCCCTCCGATTCTAGAAGTTGCTATTGTAAAAGACATCGATGAAAACAATCAAACCGCAACAGCCAGGGAAAACGCTGGGTGAGCGGCAGCTCTGCATGGTGATACCAAGAACGGAGGCGTCAGTCATGTGCAGCGCTTAGACGCTACGAACAGGCTCGTTGGTCTAGGGGTATGATTCCTGCTTCGGGTGCAGGAGGTCCCGGGTTCAAATCCCGGACGAGCCCTTGCGTTTTGTGCAAACGTGTGGCAACTACCGTCATGCCGGCGGCTGTTCCGCGCATTTCCAGCCCTCCAGGTAAGCACAAAAACCAAGTAGCCGGTTCTGAAAGAGTTTCATGTATCATCTGAGCCCTGGTGGTGGGCCGTTTGAAATTGATTTAAATGGTCACAGTAGAGATTGTAGCAAGGGTCTTGTTGAGTGCGACGAAAAAGTGTTTCCGCCCGGAATCGAACCGGGGACCTTCTGCGTGTTAGGCAGACGTGATAACCGCTACACCACGGAAACTGCTACGCTCTGTGCTCCACATCTGACACAACTTGTAGGACGATCGCAACTTTGGCGTAAAAATCACTTTGCGGAAACGCACAATGCAGGTATTTCGCATTCGTATGCAACAATCGACAGCACCCTTGCCTGTCTGAATGCCATCACGAATGAGAGCCCAAGAAGTCGTCGGAAATGCTCGCGGCCGAGTCCTCAGCAGCATCAGCTTCTCATTCTTTCCATACGAGGTACCGTCAATTCGCGCAGTCGCTATTGCAAATGATGTCACCAAAAGCAATCACTTCGTTAGCGGCGAGGAGCCCGGACTCAGCGGTAGCTCTACATGAAGGCACCAGCAGCTCCGTCAGGCCACCGCTGGCGCGCCGGCGCCCGGACCCACGACCGTCAATGACGCTGCAGTCGATGTACTTCTTAATATCGCTTTTGGAAGAAGGAAACCAGGTGTAAATCACACAGTATTTTACTGATGATCTGGAAACGCAAGTTTAGAATAAGTAGAACATTATATAAAATGTGTTGTGTGGTCGAGCGACACCCACGCCTCGCTCTCGCCAGATTATCGTTGCTGCACGGAATGATTGTTAAGGCACCGACGGCTTCAGAGTTCGTCTTCTCGAAGTTTTGCTTTTGCAGTACATTCCGCAATCTTTTCGTTATGAGTCGTCTGTTTCGGTTTCCCGATGTAGTTTTGCTCACTGCTCTCGACTTCTCTTAACCCCGAGCCACCACTAGCCGAAAATTCCGCACTGCTATCTGGTCAATCTGCAGAGCTCGATGAAGGCGTCGCGGTCGTTCCTGAGCTGATGAAACGGCCGAATCTGTAGTTGTTCCCAGATCTCTTCCACAACAACGGCCTCCCAGACGCTTGGATTACAGGAGTACGCCACTACTCCCAGCCGGAGAACTGCATTTGAAAGCGTAATAACATGAGCTACACGTAACTCCGATTTCTGTGTCTGACCTACTTTTAATGAAACTGTCGTCGATTTACTTACTACTATCGCTGCTGGACGAAGCAGATCAGGTGAAAACCATCAGTATTCTTGTAACGAAGAGGTAATGGAAATTTAGGTAAAACAATATCAAAAAAAGTTGTGTGGTGGAGCGACACGTACAGTTGGCTCTTCCTAGATGATCATTGCTGCACGGAATAATTGTTAAGGCACCGACGCCTTCAGGATTGGTCTTCTGGAAGTTTTGCTTGCAGTATATTCCGCAATCTTTTCGTTATGAGTTGGTGTTTCGGATTCCCGATGTTCTTTTGTTTAGTGCATTTGCCTTCCCTTGACACTGAGAAAGCACATGACGAAAGTGAAACACCACCGTCTGTTCATCTGCAGAGCGCGATGAAATTATTCACTCTATATTCATTGCCTTTCATATTCTTCCCATCAGTGGTGAGCGCTGCCTTCAGAAAGCGCTTTTGTTTCTGATTTACATGGAAGTTAGTGTTCCTCGGAGCTGGACTGCTTGGGATTAGCTTCATTGCTACTGGCAGGTGGCTCGTTGGTCTAGGGGTATGATTCCTGCTTTGGGTGCAGGAGGTTCCGGGTTCAAATCCCGGACGAGCCCTACCGTTTTGACCGTGCTGAAGAGTAGGTGGAGCTCACCCACGTTTGCAGCTCTGTAATGAAGAATAGATGCCTGCCGCAGCACGCTTTGTGTAGCACTACGGTGATGAAGGGACCGTTTGATATGGCAAGAATCTGACACCAGTAAATTACATGGGTCGATTGCTGTAGAAGAGCCGACAGTAATCTTGCATGCAACGGAAAACAAAGGTTGTCTTTGCAGAACATGTGCACCGTGAGTGGAGACGAACCTCAATCGTGGAGCAGTCTACCTTCATCTGATTAGCGACGACAACAACCAAAGGGTGGGATACAAGACTGAGCGTAGTTAAGAGTTTCTCACTATTAGTTACGTTCACACTTCAACAGAGCTGTGACAAGGCGAGTGCAGTGAGCTCAGGAAAGCCAGTATGAAGCGCACTTGAAGTAGTCCTGAAGAAATGGATTATAAACTTTGCCGGCCAGAATGGAGCTACGAGCGTTCTGAGTTACTGAATACCGGTACACTATGGGAGCAAGAGCATTTGACAGTAAAATGAAGCGATATCCGTGTAGCACACGACATTTATTATCCATGCATACGCAGACGTGACGTTATCTCGGAAATGGAATCCGAAAAGGGGTTTAAAAAAAGTCGTGTTTCCGCCCGGGATCGAACCGGGGACCTTCTGCGTGTAAAGCAGACGTGATAACCGCTACACCACGGAAACGACGGCTGTGCGGCCGTTCTACCTAGAAACCCGTAGTGGCAACAGATTTTTCCTGCGTAAGCAAAGGCATCGCCTACGAGCTCCCTCCGATTCTAGAAGTTGCTATTGTAAAAGACATCGATGAAAACAATCAAACCGCAACAGCCAGGGAAAACGCTGGGTGAGCGGCAGCTCTGCATGGTGATACCAAGAACGGAGGCGTCAGTCATGTGCAGCGCTTAGACGCTACGAACAGGCTCGTTGGTCTAGGGGTATGATTCCTGCTTCGGGTGCAGGAGGTCCCGGGTTCAAATCCCGGACGAGCCCTTGCGTTTTGTGCAAACGTGTGGCAACTACCGTCATGCCGGCGGCTGTTCCGCGCATTTCCAGCCCTCCAGGTAAGCACAAAAACCAAGTAGCCGGTTCTGAAAGAGTTTCATGTATCATCTGAGCCCTGGTGGTGGGCCGTTTGAAATTGATTTAAATGGTCACAGTAGAGATTGTAGCAAGGGTCTTGTTGAGTGCGACGAAAAAGTGTTTCCGCCCGGAATCGAACCGGGGACCTTCTGCGTGTTAGGCAGACGTGATAACCGCTACACCACGGAAACTGCTACGCTCTGTGCTCCACATCTGACACAACTTGTAGGACGATCGCAACTTTGGCGTAAAAATCACTTTGCGGAAACGCACAATGCAGGTATTTCGCATTCGTATGCAACAATCGACAGCACCCTTGCCTGTCTGAATGCCATCACGAATGAGAGCCCAGGAAGTCGTCGGAAATGCTCGCGGCCGAGTCCTCAGCAGCATCAGCTTCTCATTCTTTCCATACGAGGTACCGTCAATTCGCGCAGTCGCTATTGCAAATGATGTCACCAAAAGCAATCACTTCGTTAGCGGCGAGGAGCCCGGACTCAGCGGTAGCTCTACATGAAGGCACCAGCAGCTCCGTCAGGCCACCGCTGGCGCGCCGGCGCCCGGACCCACGACCGTCAATGACGCTGCAGTCGATGTACTTCTTAATATCGCTTTTGGAAGAAGGAAACCAGGTGTAAATCACACAGTATTTTACTGATGATCTGGAAACGCAAGTTTAGAATAAGTAGAACATTATATAAAATGTGTTGTGTGGTCGAGCGACACCCACGCCTCGCTCTCGCCAGATTATCGTTGCTGCACGGAATGATTGTTAAGGCACCGACGGCTTCAGAGTTCGTCTTCTCGAAGTTTTGCTTTTGCAGTACATTCCGCAATCTTTTCGTTATGAGTCGTCTGTTTCGGTTTCCCGATGTAGTTTTGCTCACTGCTCTCGACTTCTCTTAACCCCGAGCCACCACTAGCCGAAAATTCCGCACTGCTATCTGGTCAATCTGCAGAGCTCGATGAAGGCGTCGCGGTCGTTCCTGAGCTGATGAAACGGCCGAATCTGTAGTTGTTCCCAGATCTCTTCCACAACAACGGCCTCCCAGACGCTTGGATTACAGGAGTACGCCACTACTCCCAGCCGGAGAACTGCATTTGAAAGCGTAATAACATGAGCTACACGTAACTCCGATTTCTGTGTCTGACCTACTTTTAATGAAACTGTCGTCGATTTACTTACTACTATCGCTGCTGGACGAAGCAGATCAGGTGAAAACCATCAGTATTCTTGTAACGAAGAGGTAATGGAAATTTAGGTAAAACAATATCAAAAAAAGTTGTGTGGTGGAGCGACACGTACAGTTGGCTCTTCCTAGATGATCATTGCTGCACGGAATAATTGTTAAGGCACCGACGCCTTCAGGATTGGTCTTCTGGAAGTTTTGCTTGCAGTATATTCCGCAATCTTTTCGTTATGAGTTGGTGTTTCGGATTCCCGATGTTCTTTTGTTTAGTGCATTTGCCTTCCCTTGACACTGAGAAAGCACATGACGAAAGTGAAACACCACCGTCTGTTCATCTGCAGAGCGCGATGAAATTATTCACTCTATATTCATTGCCTTTCATATTCTTCCCATCAGTGGTGAGCGCTGCCTTCAGAAAGCGCTTTTGTTTCTGATTTACATGGAAGTTAGTGTTCCTCGGAGCTGGACTGCTTGGGATTAGCTTCATTGCTACTGGCAGGTGGCTCGTTGGTCTAGGGGTATGATTCCTGCTTTGGGTGCAGGAGGTTCCGGGTTCAAATCCCGGACGAGCCCTACCGTTTTGACCGTGCTGAAGAGTAGGTGGAGCTCACCCACGTTTGCAGCTCTGTAATGAAGAATAGATGCCTGCCGCAGCACGCTTTGTGTAGCACTACGGTGATGAAGGGACCGTTTGATATGGCAAGAATCTGACACCAGTAAATTACATGGGTCGATTGCTGTAGAAGAGCCGACAGTAATCTTGCATGCAACGGAAAACAAAGGTTGTCTTTGCAGAACATGTGCACCGTGAGTGGAGACGAACCTCAATCGTGGAGCAGTCTACCTTCATCTGATTAGCGACGACAACAACCAAAGGGTGGGATACAAGACTGAGCGTAGTTAAGAGTTTCTCACTATTAGTTACGTTCACACTTCAACAGAGCTGTGACAAGGCGAGTGCAGTGAGCTCAGGAAAGCCAGTATGAAGCGCACTTGAAGTAGTCCTGAAGAAATGGATTATAAACTTTGCCGGCCAGAATGGAGCTACGAGCGTTCTGAGTTACTGAATACCGGTACACTATGGGAGCAAGAGCATTTGACAGTAAAATGAAGCGATATCCGTGTAGCACACGACATTTATTATCCATGCATACGCAGACGTGACGTTATCTCGGAAATGGAATCCGAAAAGGGGTTTAAAAAAACTCGTGTTTCCGCCCGGGATCGAACCGGGGACCTTCTGCGTGTAAAGCAGACGTGATAACCGCTACACCACGGAAACGACGGCTCTGCGGCTGTTCTACCTAGAAACCCGTAGTGGCAACAGATTTTTCCTGCGTAAGCAAAGGCATCGCCTACGAGCTCCCTCCGATTCTAGAAGTTGCTATTGTAAAAGACATCGATGAAAACAATCAAACCGCAACAGCCAGGGAAAACGCTGGGTGAGCGGCAGCTCTGCATGGTGATACCAAGAACGGAGGCGTCAGTCATGTGCAGCGCTTAGACGCTACGAACAGGCTCGTTGGTCTAGGGGTATGATTCCTGCTTCGGGTGCAGGAGGTCCCGGGTTCAAATCCCGGACGAGCCCTTGCGTTTTGTGCAAACGTGTGGCAACTACCGTCATGCCGGCGGCTGTTCCGCGCATTTCCAGCCCTCCAGGTAAGCACAAAAACCAAGTAGCCGGTTCTGAAAGAGTTTCATGTATCATCTGAGCCCTGGTGGTGGGCCGTTTGAAATTGATTTAAATGGTCACAGTAGAGATTGTAGCAAGGGTCTTGTTGAGTGCGACGAAAAAGTGTTTCCGCCCGGAATCGAACCGGGGACCTTCTGCGTGTTAGGCAGACGTGATAACCGCTACACCACGGAAACTGCTACGCTCTGTGCTCCACATCTGACACAACTTGTAGGACGATCGCAACTTTGGCGTAAAAATCACTTTGCGGAAACGCACAATGCAGGTATTTCGCATTCGTATGCAACAATCGACAGCACCCTTGCCTGTCTGAATGCCATCACGAATGAGAGCCCAGGAAGTCGTCGGAAATGCTCGCGGCCGAGTCCTCAGCAGCATCAGCTTCTCATTCTTTCCATACGAGGTACCGTCAATTCGCGCAGTCGCTATTGCAAATGATGTCACCAAAAGCAATCACTTCGTTAGCGGCGAGGAGCCCGGACTCAGCGGTAGCTCTACATGAAGGCACCAGCAGCTCCGTCAGGCCACCGCTGGCGCGCCGGCGCCCGGACCCACGACCGTCAATGACGCTGCAGTCGATGTACTTCTTAATATCGCTTTTGGAAGAAGGAAACCAGGTGTAAATCACACAGTATTTTACTGATGATCTGGAAACGCAAGTTTAGAATAAGTAGAACATTATATAAAATGTGTTGTGTGGTCGAGCGACACCCACGCCTCGCTCTCGCCAGATTATCGTTGCTGCACGGAATGATTGTTAAGGCACCGACGGCTTCAGAGTTCGTCTTCTCGAAGTTTTGCTTTTGCAGTACATTCCGCAATCTTTTCGTTATGAGTCGTCTGTTTCGGTTTCCCGATGTAGTTTTGCTCACTGCTCTCGACTTCTCTTAACCCCGAGCCACCACTAGCCGAAAATTCCGCACTGCTATCTGGTCAATCTGCAGAGCTCGATGAAGGCGTCGCGGTCGTTCCTGAGCTGATGAAACGGCCGAATCTGTAGTTGTTCCCAGATCTCTTCCACAACAACGGCCTCCCAGACGCTTGGATTACAGGAGTACGCCACTACTCCCAGCCGGAGAACTGCATTTGAAAGCGTAATAACATGAGCTACACGTAACTCCGATTTCTGTGTCTGACCTACTTTTAATGAAACTGTCGTCGATTTACTTACTACTATCGCTGCTGGACGAAGCAGATCAGGTGAAAACCATCAGTATTCTTGTAACGAAGAGGTAATGGAAATTTAGGTAAAACAATATCAAAAAAAGTTGTGTGGTGGAGCGACACGTACAGTTGGCTCTTCCTAGATGATCATTGCTGCACGGAATAATTGTTAAGGCACCGACGCCTTCAGGATTGGTCTTCTGGAAGTTTTGCTTGCAGTATATTCCGCAATCTTTTCGTTATGAGTTGGTGTTTCGGATTCCCGATGTTCTTTTGTTTAGTGCATTTGCCTTCCCTTGACACTGAGAAAGCACATGACGAAAGTGAAACACCACCGTCTGTTCATCTGCAGAGCGCGATGAAATTATTCACTCTATATTCATTGCCTTTCATATTCTTCCCATCAGTGGTGAGCGCTGCCTTCAGAAAGCGCTTTTGTTTCTGATTTACATGGAAGTTAGTGTTCCTCGGAGCTGGACTGCTTGGGATTAGCTTCATTGCTACTGGCAGGTGGCTCGTTGGTCTAGGGGTATGATTCCTGCTTTGGGTGCAGGAGGTTCCGGGTTCAAATCCCGGACGAGCCCTACCGTTTTGACCGTGCTGAAGAGTAGGTGGAGCTCACCCACGTTTGCAGCTCTGTAATGAAGAATAGATGCCTGCCGCAGCACGCTTTGTGTAGCACTACGGTGATGAAGGGACCGTTTGATATGGCAAGAATCTGACACCAGTAAATTACATGGGTCGATTGCTGTAGAAGAGCCGACAGTAATCTTGCATGCAACGGAAAACAAAGGTTGTCTTTGCAGAACATGTGCACCGTGAGTGGAGACGAACCTCAATCGTGGAGCAGTCTACCTTCATCTGATTAGCGACGACAACAACCAAAGGGTGGGATACAAGACTGAGCGTAGTTAAGAGTTTCTCACTATTAGTTACGTTCACACTTCAACAGAGCTGTGACAAGGCGAGTGCAGTGAGCTCAGGAAAGCCAGTATGAAGCGCACTTGAAGTAGTCCTGAAGAAATGGATTATAAACTTTGCCGGCCAGAATGGAGCTACGAGCGTTCTGAGTTACTGAATACCGGTACACTATGGGAGCAAGAGCATTTGACAGTAAAATGAAGCGATATCCGTGTAGCACACGACATTTATTATCCATGCATACGCAGACGTGACGTTATCTCGGAAATGGAATCCGAAAAGGGGTTTAAAAAAACTCGTGTTTCCGCCCGGGATCGAACCGGGGACCTTCTGCGTGTAAAGCAGACGTGATAACCGCTACACCACGGAAACGACGGCTCTGCGGCTGTTCTACCTAGAAACCCGTAGTGGCAACAGATTTTTCCTGCGTAAGCAAAGGCATCGCCTACGAGCTCCCTCCGATTCTAGAAGTTGCTATTGTAAAAGACATCGATGAAAACAATCAAACCGCAACAGCCAGGGAAAACGCTGGGTGAGCGGCAGCTCTGCATGGTGATACCAAGAACGGAGGCGTCAGTCATGTGCAGCGCTTAGACGCTACGAACAGGCTCGTTGGTCTAGGGGTATGATTCCTGCTTCGGGTGCAGGAGGTCCCGGGTTCAAATCCCGGACGAGCCCTTGCGTTTTGTGCAAACGTGTGGCAACTACCGTCATGCCGGCGGCTGTTCCGCGCATTTCCAGCCCTCCAGGTAAGCACAAAAACCAAGTAGCCGGTTCTGAAAGAGTTTCATGTATCATCTGAGCCCTGGTGGTGGGCCGTTTGAAATTGATTTAAATGGTCACAGTAGAGATTGTAGCAAGGGTCTTGTTGAGTGCGACGAAAAAGTGTTTCCGCCCGGAATCGAACCGGGGACCTTCTGCGTGTTAGGCAGACGTGATAACCGCTACACCACGGAAACTGCTACGCTCTGTGCTCCACATCTGACACAACTTGTAGGACGATCGCAACTTTGGCGTAAAAATCACTTTGCGGAAACGCACAATGCAGGTATTTCGCATTCGTATGCAACAATCGACAGCACCCTTGCCTGTCTGAATGCCATCACGAATGAGAGCCCAAGAAGTCGTCGGAAATGCTCGCGGCCGAGTCCTCAGCAGCATCAGCTTCTCATTCTTTCCATACGAGGTACCGTCAATTCGCGCAGTCGCTATTGCAAATGATGTCACCAAAAGCAATCACTTCGTTAGCGGCGAGGAGCCCGGACTCAGCGGTAGCTCTACATGAAGGCACCAGCAGCTCCGTCAGGCCACCGCTGGCGCGCCGGCGCCCGGACCCACGACCGTCAATGACGCTGCAGTCGATGTACTTCTTAATATCGCTTTTGGAAGAAGGAAACCAGGTGTAAATCACACAGTATTTTACTGATGATCTGGAAACGCAAGTTTAGAATAAGTAGAACATTATATAAAATGTGTTGTGTGGTCGAGCGACACCCACGCCTCGCTCTCGCCAGATTATCGTTGCTGCACGGAATGATTGTTAAGGCACCGACGGCTTCAGAGTTCGTCTTCTCGAAGTTTTGCTTTTGCAGTACATTCCGCAATCTTTTCGTTATGAGTCGTCTGTTTCGGTTTCCCGATGTAGTTTTGCTCACTGCTCTCGACTTCTCTTAACCCCGAGCCACCACTAGCCGAAAATTACGCACTGCTATCTGGTCAATCTGCAGAGCTCGATGAAGGCGTCGCGGTCGTTCCTGAGCTGATGAAACGGCCGAATCTGTAGTTGTTCCCAGATCTCTTCCACAACAACGGCCTCCCAGACGCTTGGATTACAGGAGTACGCCACTACTCCCAGCCGGAGAACTGCATTTGAAAGCGTAATAACATGAGCTACACGTAACTCCGATTTCTGTGTCTGACCTACTTTTAATGAAACTGTCGTCGATTTACTTACTACTATCGCTGCTGGACGAAGCAGATCAGGTGAAAACCATCAGTATTCTTGTAACGAAGAGGTAATGGGAATTTAGGTAAAACAATATAAAAAAAAGTTGTGTGGTGGAGCGACACGTACAGTTGGCTCTTCCTAGATGATCATTGCTGCACGGAATAATTGTTAAGGCACCGACGCCTTCAGGAGTGGTCTTCTGGAAGTTTTGCTTGCAGTATATTCCGCAATCTTTTCGTTATGAGTTGGTGTTTCGGATTCCCGATGTTCTTTTGTTTAGTGCATTTGCCTTCCCTTGACACTGAGAAAGCACATGACGAAAGTGAAACACCACCGTCTGTTCATCTGCAGAGCGCGATGAATTTATTCACTCTATATTCATTGCCTTTCATATTCTTCCCATCAGTGGTGAGCGCTGCCTTCAGAAAGCGCTTTTGTTTCTGATTTACATGGAAGTTAGTGTTCCTCGGAGCTGGACTGCTTGGGATTAGCTTCATTGCTACTGGCAGATGGCTCGTTGGTCTAGGGGTATGATTCCTGCTTTGGGTGCAGGAGCTCCCGGGTTCAAATCCCGCACGAGCCCTACCGTTTTGACCGTGCTGAAGAGTAGGTGGAGCTCACCCACGTTTGCAGGTCTGCAATGAAGAATAGATGCCTGCCGCAGCACGCTTTGTGTAGCACTACGGTGATGAAGGGACCGTTTGATATGACAAGAATCTGACACCAGTAAATTACATGGGTCGATTGCTGTAGAAGAGCCGACAGTAATCTTGCATGCAACGGAAAACAAAGGTTGTCTTTGCAGAACATGTGCACCGTGAGTGGAGACGAACCTCAATCGTGGAGCAGTCTACCTTCATCTGATTAGCGACGACAACAACCAAAGGGTGGGATACAAGACTGAGCGTAGTTAAGAGTTTCTCACTATTAGTTACGTTCACACTTCAACAGAGCTGTGACAAGGCGAGTGCAGTGAGCTCAGGAAAGCCAGTATGAAGCGCACTTGAAGTAGTCCTGAAGAAATGGATTATAAACTTTGCCGGCCAGAATGGAGCTACGAGCGTTCTGAGTTACTGAATACCGGTACACTATGGGAGCAAGAGCATTTGACAGTAAAATGAAGCGATATCCGTGTAGCACACGACATTTATTATCCCTGCATACGCAGACGTGACGTTATCTCGGAAATGGAATCCGAAAAGGGGTTTAAAAAAACTCGTGTTTCCGCCCGGGATCGAACCGGGGACCTTCTGCGTGTAAAGCAGACGTGATAACCGCTACACCACGGAAACGACGGCTCTGCGGCTGTTCTACCTAGAAACCCGTAGTGGCAACAGATTTTTCCTGCGTAAGCAAAGGCATCGGCTACGAGCTCCCTCCGATTCTAGAAGTTGCTATTGTAAAAGACATCGATGAAAACAATCAAACCGCAACAGCCAGGGAAAACGCTGGGTGAGCGGCAGCTCTGCATGGTGATACCAAGAACGGAGGCGTCAGTCATGTGCAGCGCTTAGACGCTACGAACAGGCTCGTTGGTCTAGGGGTATGATTCCTGCTTCGGGTGCAGGAGGTCCCGGGTTCAAATCCCGGACGAGCCCTTGCGGTTTGTGCAAACGTGTGGCAACTACCGTCATGCCGGCGGCTGTTCCGCGCATTTCCAGCCCTCCAGTTAAGCACAAAAACCAAGTAGCCGGTTCTGAAAGAGTTTCATGTATCATCTGAGCCCTGGTGGTGGGCCGTTTGAAATTGTTTAAAATGGTCACAGTAGAGATTGTATCAAGGGTCTTGTTGAGTGCGACGAAAAAGTGTTTCCGCCCGGAATCGAACCGGGGACCTTCTGCGTGTTAGGCAGACGTGATAACCGCTACACCACGGAAACTGCTACGCTCTGTGCTCCACATCTGACACAACTTGTAGGACGATCGCAACTTTGGCGTAAAAATCACTTTGCGGAAACGCACAATGCAGGTATTTCGCATTCGTATGCAACAATCGACAGCACCCTTGCCTGTCTGAATGCCATCACGAATGAGAGCCCAAGAAGTCGTCGGAAATGCTCGCGGCCGAGTCCTCAGCAGCATCAGCTTCTCATTCTTTCCATACGAGGTACCGTCAATTCGCGCAGTCGCTATTGCAAATGATGTCACCAAAAGCAATCACTTCGTTAGCGGCGAGGAGCCCGGACTCAGCGGTAGCTCTACATGAAGGCACCAGCAGCTCCGTCAGGCCACCGCTGGCGCGCCGGCGCCCGGACCCACGACCGTCAATGACGCTGCAGTCGATGTACTTCTTAATATCGCTTTTGGAAGAAGGAAACCAGGTGTAAATCACACAGTATTTTACTGATGATCTGGAAACGCAAGTTTAGAATAAGTAGAACATTATATAAAATGTGTTGTGTGGTCGAGCGACACCCACGCCTCGCTCTCGCCAGATTATCGTTGCTGCACGGAATGATTGTTAAGGCACCGACGGCTTCAGAGTTCGTCTTCTCGAAGTTTTGCTTTTGCAGTACATTCCGCAATCTTTTCGTTATGAGTCGTCTGTTTCGGTTTCCCGATGTAGTTTTGCTCACTGCTCTCGACTTCTCTTAACCCCGAGCCACCACTAGCCGAAAATTACGCACTGCTATCTGGTCAATCTGCAGAGCTCGATGAAGGCGTCGCGGTCGTTCCTGAGCTGATGAAACGGCCGAATCTGTAGTTGTTCCCAGATCTCTTCCACAACAACGGCCTCCCAGACGCTTGGATTACAGGAGTACGCCACTACTCCCAGCCGGAGAACTGCATTTGAAAGCGTAATAACATGAGCTACACGTAACTCCGATTTCTGTGTCTGACCTACTTTTAATGAAACTGTCGTCGATTTACTTACTACTATCGCTGCTGGACGAAGCAGATCAGGTGAAAACCATCAGTATTCTTGTAACGAAGAGGTAATGGGAATTTAGGTAAAACAATATAAAAAAAAGTTGTGTGGTGGAGCGACACGTACAGTTGGCTCTTCCTAGATGATCATTGCTGCACGGAATAATTGTTAAGGCACCGACGCCTTCAGGAGTGGTCTTCTGGAAGTTTTGCTTGCAGTATATTCCGCAATCTTTTCGTTATGAGTTGGTGTTTCGGATTCCCGATGTTCTTTTGTTTAGTGCATTTGCCTTCCCTTGACACTGAGAAAGCACATGACGAAAGTGAAACACCACCGTCTGTTCATCTGCAGAGCGCGATGAATTTATTCACTCTATATTCATTGCCTTTCATATTCTTCCCATCAGTGGTGAGCGCTGCCTTCAGAAAGCGCTTTTGTTTCTGATTTACATGGAAGTTAGTGTTCCTCGGAGCTGGACTGCTTGGGATTAGCTTCATTGCTACTGGCAGATGGCTCGTTGGGCTAGGGGTATGATTCCTGCTTTGGGTGCAGGAGCTCCCGGGTTCAAATCCCGCACGAGCCCTACCGTTTTGACCGTGCTGAAGAGTAGGTGGAGCTCACCCACGTTTGCAGGTCTGCAATGAAGAATAGATGCCTGCCGCAGCACGCTTTGTGTAGCACTACGGTGATGAAGGGACCGTTTGATATGACAAGAATCTGACACCAGTAAATTACATGGGTCGATTGCTGTAGAAGAGCCGACAGTAATCTTGCATGCAACGGAAAACAAAGGTTGTCTTTGCAGAACATGTGCACCGTGAGTGGAGACGAACCTCAATCGTGGAGCAGTCTACCTTCATCTGATTAGCGACGACAACAACCAAAGGGTGGGATACAAGACTGAGCGTAGTTAAGAGTTTCTCACTATTAGTTACGTTCACACTTCAACAGAGCTGTGACAAGGCGAGTGCAGTGAGCTCAGGAAAGCCAGTATGAAGCGCACTTGAAGTAGTCCTGAAGAAATGGATTATAAACTTTGCCGGCCAGAATGGAGCTACGAGCGTTCTGAGTTACTGAATACCGGTACACTATGGGAGCAAGAGCATTTGACAGTAAAATGAAGCGATATCCGTGTAGCACACGACATTTATTATCCCTGCATACGCAGACGTGACGTTATCTCGGAAATGGAATCCGAAAAGGGGTTTAAAAAAACTCGTGTTTCCGCCCGGGATCGAACCGGGGACCTTCTGCGTGTAAAGCAGACGTGATAACCGCTACACCACGGAAACGACGGCTCTGCGGCTGTTCTACCTAGAAACCCGTAGTGGCAACAGATTTTTCCTGCGTAAGCAAAGGCATCGGCTACGAGCTCCCTCCGATTCTAGAAGTTGCTATTGTAAAAGACATCGATGAAAACAATCAAACCGCAACAGCCAGGGAAAACGCTGGGTGAGCGGCAGCTCTGCATGGTGATACCAAGAACGGAGGCGTCAGTCATGTGCAGCGCTTAGACGCTACGAACAGGCTCGTTGGTCTAGGGGTATGATTCCTGCTTCGGGTGCAGGAGGTCCCGGGTTCAAATCCCGGACGAGCCCTTGCGGTTTGTGCAAACGTGTGGCAACTACCGTCATGCCGGCGGCTGTTCCGCGCATTTCCAGCCCTCCAGTTAAGCACAAAAACCAAGTAGCCGGTTCTGAAAGAGTTTCATGTATCATCTGAGCCCTGGTGGTGGGCCGTTTGAAATTGTTTAAAATGGTCACAGTAGAGATTGTATCAAGGGTCTTGTTGAGTGCGACGAAAAAGTGTTTCCGCCCGGAATCGAACCGGGGACCTTCTGCGTGTTAGGCAGACGTGATAACCGCTACACCACGGAAACTGCTACGCTCTGTGCTCCACATCTGACACAACTTGTAGGACGATCGCAACTTTGGCGTAAAAATCACTTTGCGGAAACGCACAATGCAGGTATTTCGCATTCGTATGCAACAATCGACAGCACCCTTGCCTGTCTGAATGCCATCACGAATGAGAGCCCAAGAAGTCGTCGGAAATGCTCGCGGCCGAGTCCTCAGCAGCATCAGCTACTCATTCTTTCCATACGAGGTACCGTCAATTCGCGCAGTCGCTATTGCAAATGATGTCACCAAAATCAATCACTTCGTTAGCGGCGAGGAGGCCGGGCTCAGCGGTAGCTCTACATGGAGGCACCAGCAGCTCCGACAGGCCACCGCTGGCGCGCCGGCGCCCGGACCCACGGCCGTCAATGACGCTGCAGTCGATGTACTTCTTAATATCGCTTTTGGAAGAAGGAAACCAGGTGTAAATCACACAGTATTTTACTGATGATCTGGAAACGCAAGTTTAGAATAAGTAGAACATTATATAAAATGTGTTGTGTGGTCGAGCGACACCCACGCCTCGCTCTCGCCCGATTATCGTTGCTGCACGGAATGATTGTTAAGGCACCGACGGCTTCAGAGTTCGTCTTCTCGAAGTTTTGCTTTTGCAGTACATTCCGCAATCTTTTCGTTATGAGTCGTCTGTTTCGGTTTCCCGATGTAGTTTTGCTCACTGCTCTCGACTTCTCTTAACCCCGAGCCACCACTAGCCGAAAATTCCGCACTGCTATCTGGTCAATCTGCAGAGCTCGATGAAGGCGTCGCGGTCGTTCCTGAGCTGATGAAACGGCCGAATCTGTAGTTGTTCCCAGATCTCTTCCACAACAACGGCCTCCCAGACGCTTGGATTACAGGAGTACGCCACTACTCCCAGCCGGAGAACTGCATTTGAAAGCGTAATAACATGAGCTACACGTAACTCCGATTTCTGTGTCTGACCTACTTTTAATGAAACTGTCGTCGATTTACTTACTACTATCGCTGCTGGACGAAGCAGATCAGGTGAAAACCATCAGTATTCTTGTAACGAAGAGGTAATGGGAATTTAGGTAAAACAATATAAAAAAAAGTTGTGTGGTGGAGCGACACGTACAATTGGCTCTTCCTAGATGATCATTGCTGCACGGAATAATTGTTAAGGCACCGACGCCTTCAGGAGTGGTCTTCTGGAAGTTTTGCTTGCAGTATATTCCGCAATCTTTTCGTTATGAGTTGGTGTTTCGGATTCCCGATGTTCTTTTGTTTAGTGCATTTGCCTTCCCTTGACACTGAGAAAGCACATGACGAAAGTGAAACACCACCGTCTGTTCATCTGCAGAGCGCGATGAAATTATTCACTCTATATTCATTGCCTTTCATATTCTTCCCATCAGTGGTGAGCGCTGCCTTCAGAAAGCGCTTTTGTTTCTGATTTACATGGAAGTTAGTGTTCCTCGGAGCTGGACTGCTTGGGATTAGCTTCATTGCTACTGGCAGGTGGCTCGTTGGTCTAGGGGTATGATTCCTGCTTTGGGTGCAGGAGGTCCCGGGTTCAAATCCCGCACGAGCCCTACCGTTTTGACCGTGCTGAAGAGTAGGTGGAGCTCACCCACGTTTGCAGCTCTGCAATGAAGAATAGATGCCTGCGGCAGCACGCTTTATGTAGCACTACGGTGATGAAGGGACCGTTTGATATGACAAGAATCTGACACCAGTAAATTACATGGGTCGATTGCTGTAGAAGAGCCGACAGTAATCTTGCATGCAACGGAAAACAAAGGTTGTCTTTGCAGAACATGTGCACCGTGAGTGGAGACGAACCTCAATCGTGGAGCAGTCTACCTTCATCTGATTAGCGACGACAACAACCAAAGGGTGGGATACAAGACTGAGCGTAGTTAAGAGTTTCTCACTATTAGTTACGTTCACACTTCAACACAGCTGTGACAAGGCGAGTGCAGTGAGCTCAGGAAAGCCAGTATGAAGCGCACTTGAAGTAGTCCTGAAGAAATGGATTATAAACTTTGCCGGCCAGAATGGAGCTACGAGCGTTCTGAGTTACTGAATACCGGTACACTATGGGAGCAAGAGCATTTGACAGTAAAATGAAGCGATATCCGTGTAGCACACGACATTTATTATCCCTGCATACGCAGACGTGACGTTATCTCGGAAATGGAATCCGAAAAGGGGTTTAAAAAAAGTCGTGTTTCCGCCCGGGATCGAACCGGGGACCTTCTGCGTGTAAAGCAGACGTGATAACCGCTACACCACGGAAACGACGGCTCTGCGGTTGTTCTACCTAGAAACCCGTAGTGGCAACAGATTTTTCCTGCGTAAGCAAAGGCATCGGCTACGAGCTCCCTCCGATTCTAGAAGTTGCTATTGTAAAAGACATCGATGAAAACAATCAAACCGCAACAGCCAGGGAAAACGCTGGGTGAGCGGCAGCTCTGCATGGTGATACCAAGAACGGAGGCGGCAGTCATGTGCAGCGCTTAGACGCTACGAACAGGCTCGTTGGTCTAGGGGTATGATTCCTGCTTCGGGTGCAGGAGGTCCCGGGTTCAAATCCCGGACGAGCCCTTGCGTTTTGTGCAAACGTGTGGCAACTACCGTCATGCCGGCGGCTGTTCCGCGCATTTCCAGCCCTCCAGTTAAGCACAAAAACCAAGTAGCCGGTTCTGAAAGAGTTTCATGTATCATCTGAGCCCTGGTGGTGGGCCGTTTGAAATTGATTTAAATGGTCACAGTAGAGATTGTAGCAAGGGTCTTGTTGAGTGCGACGAAAAAGTGTTTCCGCCCGGAATCGAACCGGGGACCTTCTGCGTGTTAGGCAGACGTGATAACCGCTACACCACGGAAACTGCTACGCTCTGTGCTCCACATCTGACACAACTTGTAGGACGATCGCAACTTTGGCGTAAAACTCACTTTGCGGAAACGCACAATGCAGGTATTTTGCATTCGTATGCAACAATCGACAGCACCCTTGCCTGTCTGAATGCCATCACGAATGAGAGCCCAAGAAGTCGTCGGAAATGCTCGCGGCCGAGTCCTCAGCAGCATCAGCTACTCATTCTTTCCATACGAGGTACCGTCAATTCGCGCAGTCGCTATTGCAAATGAAGTCACCAAAATCAATCACTTCGTTAGCGGCGAGGAGCCCGGGCTCAGCGGTAGCTCTACATGGAGGCACCAGCAGCTCCGACAGGCCACCGCTGGCGCGCCGGCGCCCGGACCCACGGCCGTCAATGACGCTGCAGTCGATGTACTTCTTAATATCGCTTTTGGAAGAAGGAAACCAGGTGTAAATCACACAGTATTTTACTGATGATCTGGAAACGCAAGTTTAGAATAAGTAGAACATTATATAAAATGTGTTGTGTGGTCGAGCGACAACCACGCCTCGCTCTCGCCAGATTATCGTTGCTGCACGGAATGATTGTTAAGGCACCGACGGCTTCAGAGTTCGCCTTCTCGAAGTTTTGCTTTTGCAGTACATTCCGCAATCTTTTCGTTATGAGTCGTCTGTTTCGGTTTCCCGATGTAGTTTTGCTCACTGCTCTCGACTTCTCTTAACCCCGAGCCACCACTAGCCGAAAATTCCGCACTGCTATCTGGTCAATCTGCAGAGCTCGATGAAGGCGTCGCGGTCGTTCCTGAGCTGATGAAACGGCCGAATCTGTAGTTGTTCCCAGATCTCTTCCACAACAACGGCCTCCCAGACGCTTGGATTACAGGAGTACGCCACTACTCCCAGCCGGAGAACTGCATTTGAAAGCGTAATAACATGAGCTACACGTAACTCCGATTTCTGTGTCTGACCTACTTTTAATGAAACTGTCGTCGATTTACTTACTACTATCGCTGCTGGACGAAGCAGATCAGGTGAAAACCATCAGTATTCTTGTAACGAAGAGGTAATGGGAATTTAGGTAAAACAATATAAAAAAAAGTTGTGTGGTGGAGCGACACGTACAGTTGGCTCTTCCTAGATGATCATTGCTGCACGGAATAATTGTTAAGGCACCGACGCCTTCAGGAGTGGTCTTCTGGAAGTTTTGCTTGCAGTATATTCCGCAATCTTTTCGTTATGAGTTGGTGTTTCGGATTCCCGATGTTCTTTTGTTTAGTGCATTTGCCTTCCCTTGACACTGAGAAAGCACATGACGAAAGTGAAACACCACCGTCTGTTCATCTGCAGAGCGCGATGAAATTATTCACTCTATATTCATTGCCTTTCATATTCTTCCCATCAGTGGTGAGCGCTGCCTTCAGAAAGCGCTTTTGTTTCTGATTTACATGGAAGTTAGTGTTCCTCGGAGCTGGACTGCTTGGGATTAGCTTCATTGCTACTGGCAGATGGCTCGTTGGTCTAGGGGTATGATTCCTGCTTTGGGTGCAGGAGCTCCCGGGTTCAAATCCCGCACGAGCCCTACCGTTTTGACCGTGCTGAAGAGTAGGTGGAGCTCACCCACGTTTGCAGGTCTGCAATGAAGAATAGATGCCTGCCGCAGCACGCTTTGTGTAGCACTACGGTGATGAAGGGACCGTTTGATATGACAAGAATCTGACACCAGTAAATTACATGGGTCGATTGCTGTAGAAGAGCCGACAGTAATCTTGCATGCAACGGAAAACAAAGGTTGTCTTTGCAGAACATGTGCACCGTGAGTGGAGACGAACCTCAATCGTGGAGCAGTCTACCTTCATCTGATTAGCGACGACAACAACCAAAGGGTGGGATACAAGACTGAGCGTAGTTAAGAGTTTCTCACTATTAGTTACGTTCACACTTCAACAGAGCTGTGACAAGGCGAGTGCAGTGAGCTCAGGAAAGCCAGTATGAAGCGCACTTGAAGTAGTCCTGAAGAAATGGATTATAAACTTTGCCGGCCAGAATGGAGCTACGAGCGTTCTGAGTTACTGAATACCGGTACACTATGGGAGCAAGAGCATTTGACAGTAAAATGAAGCGATATCCGTGTAGCACACGACATTTATTATCCCTGCATACGCAGACGTGACGTTATCTCGGAAATGGAATCCGAAAAGGGGTTTAAAAAAACTCGTGTTTCCGCCCGGGATCGAACCGGGGACCTTCTGCGTGTAAAGCAGACGTGATAACCGCTACACCACGGAAACGACGGCTCTGCGGCTGTTCTACCTAGAAACCCGTAGTGGCAACAGATTTTTCCTGCGTAAGCAAAGGCATCGCCTACGAGCTCCCTCCGATTCTAGAAGTTGCCATTGTAAAAGACATCGATGAAAACAATCAAACCGCAACAGCCAGGGAAAACGCTGGGTGAGCGGCAGCTCTGCATGGTGATACCAAGAACGGAGGCGTCAGTCATGTGCAGCGCTTAGACGCTACGAACAGGCTCGTTGGTCTAGGGGTATGATTCCTGCTTCGGGTGCAGGAGGTCCCGGGTTCAAATCCCGGACGAGCCCTTGCGTTTTGTGCAAACGTGTGGCAACTACCGTCATGCCGGCGGCTGTTCCGCGCATTTCCAGCCCTCCAGTTAAGCACAAAAACCAAGTAGCCGGTTCTGAAAGAGTTTCATGTATCATCTGAGCCCTGGTGGTGGGCCGTTTGAAATTGATTAAAATGGTCACAGTAGAGATTGTAGCAAAGGTCTTGTTGAGTGCGACGAAAATGTGTTTCCGCCCGGAATCGAACCGAGGGCCTTCTGCGTGTTAGGCAGACGTGATAACCGCTACACCACGGAAACTGCTACGCTCTGTGCTCCACATCTGACACAACTTGTAGGACGATCGCAACTTTGGCGTAAAAATCACTTTGCGGAAACGCACAATGCAGGTATTTCGCATTCGTATGCAACAATCGACAGCACCCTTGCCTGTCTGAATGCCATCACGAATGAGAGCCCAAGAAGTCGTCGGAAATGCTCGCGGCCGAGTCCTCAGCAGCATCAGCTACTCATTCTTTCCGTACGAGGTACCGTCAATTCGCGCAGTCGCTATTGCAAATGATGTCACCAAAAGCAATCACAGGAGCACAGTATTTTACTGATGATCTGGAAACGCAAGTTTAGAATAAGTAGAACATTATATAAAATGTGTTGTGTGGTCGAGCGACAGCCACTCCTCGCTCTCGCCAGATTGTCGTTGCTGCACGGAATGATTGTTAAGGCACCGACGGCTTCAGAGTTCGTCTTCTCGAAGTTTTGCTTTTGCAGTACATTCCGCAATCTTTTCGTTATGAGTCGTCTGTTTCGGTTTCCCGATGTAGTTTTGCTCACTGCTCTCGACTTCTCTTAACCCCGAGCCACCACCAGCCGAAAATTCCGCACTGCTATATGGTCAATCTGCAGAACTCGATGAGGGCGTCGCGGTCGTTCCTGAGCTGATGAAACGGCCGAATCTGTAGTTGTTCCCAGATCTCTTCCACAACAACGGCCTCCCAGACGCTTGGATTACAGGAGTACGCCACTACTCCCAGCCGGAGAACTGCATTTGAAAGCGTAATAACATGAGCTACACGTAACTCCGATTTCTGTGTCTGACCTACTTTTAATGAAACTGTCGTCGATTTACTTACTACTATCGCTGCTGGACGAAGCAGATTAGGTGAAAACCACACAGTATTCTTGTAACGAAGAGGTAATGGAAATTTAGGTAAAACAATATCAAAAAAAGTTGTGTGGTGGAGCGACGCGTACAGTTGGCTCTTCCTAGATGATCATTGCTGCACGGAATAATTGTTAAGGCACCGACGCCTTCAGGAGTGGTCTTCTGGAAGTTTTGCTTGCAGTATATTCCGCAATCTTTTCGTTATGAGTTGGTGTTTCGTATTCCCGATGTTCTTTTGTTTAGTGCATTTGCCTTCCCTTGACACTGAGAAAGCACATGACGAAAGTGAAACACCACCGTCTGTTCATCTGCAGAGCGCGATGAAATTATTCACTCTATATTCATTGCCTTTCATATTCTTCCCATCAGTGGTGAGCGCTGCCTTCAGAAAGCGCTTTTGTTTCTGATTTACATGGAAGTTAGTGTTCCTCGGAGCTGGACTGCTTGGGATTAGCTTCATTGCTACTGGCAGGTGACTCGTTGGTCTAGGGGTATGATTCCTGCTTTGGGTGCAGGAGGTCCCGGGTTCAAATCCCGGACGAGCCCTACCGTTTTGACCGTGCTGAAGAGTAGGTGGAGCTCACTCACGTTTGCAGCTCTGCAATGAAGAATAGATGCCTGCCGCAGCACGCTTTGTGTAGCACTACGGTGATGAAGGGACCGTTTGATATGGCAAGAATCTGACACCAGTAAATTACATGGGTCGATTGCTGTAGAAGAGCCGACAGTAATCTTGCATGCAACGGAAAACAAAGGTTGTCTTTGCAGAACATGTGCACCGTGAGTGGAGACGAACCTCAATCGTGGAGCAGTCTACCTTCATCTGATTAGCTTTGACAACAACCAAAGGGTGGGATACAAGACTGAGCGCAGTTAAGAGATTCTCACTATTAGTTACGTTCACACTTCAACAGAGCTGTGACAAGGCGAGTGCAGTGAGCTCAGGAAAGCCAGTATGAAGCGCACTTGAAGTAGTCCTGATGAAATGGATTATAAATTTTGCCGGCCAGAATGGAGCTACGAGCGCTCTAAGTTACTGAATACCGGTACACTATGGGAGCAAGAGCATTTGACAGTAAAATGACGCGATATCCGTGTAGCACACGACATTTATTATCCATGCATACGCAGACGTGACGTTATCTCGGAAATGGAATCCGAAAAGGGGTTTAAAAAAAGTCGTGTTTCCGCCCGGGATCGAACCGGGGACCTTCTGCGTGTAAAGCAGACGTGATAACCGCTACACCACGGAAACGACGGCTCTGCGGCTGTTCTACCTAGAAACCCGTAGTGGCAACAGATTTTTCCTGCGTAAGCAAAGGCATCGGCTACGAGTTCCCTCCGATTCTAGAAGTTGCTATTGTAAAAGACATCGATGAAAACAATCAAACCGCAACAGCCAGGGAAAACGCTGGGTGAGCGGCAGCTCTGCATGGTGATACCAAGAACGGAGGCGTCAGTCATGTACAGCGCTTAGACGCTACGAACAGGCTCGTTGGTCTAGGGGTATGATTCCTGCTTCGGGTGCAGGAGGTCCCGGGTTCAAATCCCGGACGAGCCCCTGCATTTTGTGCAAACGTGTGGCAACTACCGACACGCCGGCGGCTGTTCCGCGCATTTCCAGCCCTCCAGGTAAGCAGAAAAACCAAGTAGCCGGTTCTGAAAGGGTTTCATGTATCATCTGAGCGTGGTGGGCCGTTTGAAATTGATTTACATGGTAACAGTAGAGATTGTAGCAAGGGTCTTGTTGAGTGCGACGAAAAATTGTTTCCGCCCGGAATCGAACCGGGGACCTTCTGCGTGTTAGGCAGACGTGATAACCGCTACACCACAGAAAGTGCTACGCTCTGTGCTCCACATCTGACGCAACTTGTAGGACGATCGCAACTTTGGCGTAAAAATCACTTTGCGAAAACGCACAATGCAGGTATTTCGCATTCATATGCAACAATCGACAGCACCCTTGCCTGTCTGAATGCCATCACGAATGAGAGCCCAAGAAGTCGTCGGAAATGCTCGCGGCCGAGTCCTCAGCAGCATCAGCTACTCATTCTTTCCGTACGAGGTACCGTCAATTCGCGCAGTCGCTATTGCAAATGATGTCACGAAAAGCAATCACTTCGTTAGCGGCGAGGAGCCCGGGCTCAGCGGTAGCTCTACATGGAGGCACCAGCAGCTCCGACAGGCCACCGCTGGCGCGCCGGCGCCCGGACCCACGACCGCCAATGACGCTGCAGTCGATGTACTTCTTAATATCGCTTTTGGAAGAAGGAAACCAGGTGTAAATCACACAGTATTTTACTGATGATCTGGAAACGCAAGTTTAGAATAAGTAGAACATTATATAAAATGTGTTGTGTGGTCGAGCGACAGCCACGCCTCGCTCTCGCCAGATTATCGTTGCTGCACGGAATGATTGTTAAGGCACCGACGGCTTCAGAGTTCGTCTTCTCGAAGTTTTGCTTTTGCAGTACATTCCGCAATCTTTTCGTTATGAGTCGTCTGTTTCGGTTTCCCGATGTAGTTTTGCTCACTGCTCTCGACTTCTCTTAACCCCGAGCCACCACTAGCCGAAAATTCCGCACTGCTATCTGGTCAATCTGCAGAACTCGATGAGGGCGTCGCGGTCGTTCCTGAGCTAACGAAACGGCCGAATCTGTAGTTGTTCCCAGATCTCTTCCACAACAACGGCCTCCCAGAGGATTGGATTACAGGAGTACGCCACTACTCCCAGCCGGAGAACTGCATTTGAAAGCGTAATAACATGAGCTACACGTAACTCCGATTTCTGTGTCTGACCTACTTTTAATGAAACTGTCGTCGATTTACTTACTACTATCGCTGCTGGACGAAGCAGATTAGGTGAAAACCACACAGTATTCTTGTAACGAAGAGGTAATGGAAATTTAGGTAAAACAATATAAAAAAAAGTTGTGTGGTGGAGCGACACGTACAGTTGGCTCTTCCTAGATGATTATTGCTGCACGGAATAATTGTTAAGGCACCGACGCCTTCAGGAGTGGTCTTCTGGAAGTTTTGCTTGCAGTATATTCCGCAATCTTTTCGTTATGAGTTGGTGTTTCGGATTCCTGATGTTCTTTTGTTTAGTGCATTTGCCTTCCGTTGACACTGAGAAAGCACATGACGAAAGTGAAACACCACCGTCTGTTCATCTGCAGAGCGCGATGAAATTATTCACTCCATATTCATTGCCTTTCATATTCTTCCCATCAGTGGTGAGCGCTGCCTTCAGAAAGCGCTTTTGTTTCTGATTTACATGGAAGTTAGTGTTCCTCGGAGCTGGACTGCTTGGGATTAGCTTCATTGCTACTGGCAGGTGACTCGTTGGTCTAGGGGTATGATTCCTGCTTTGGGTGCAGGAGGTCCCGGGTTCAAATCCCGGACGAGCCCTACCGTTTTGACCGTGCTGAAGAGTAGGTGGAGCTCACCCACGTTTGCAGCTCTGCAATGAAGAATAGATGCCTGCCGCAGCACGCTTTGTGTAGCACTACGGTGATGAAGGGACCGTTTGATATGGCAAGAATCTGACACCAGTAAATATCATGGGTCGATTGCTGTAGAAGAGCCGACAGTAATCTTGCATGCAACGGAAAACAAAGGTTGTCTTTGCAGAACATGTGCACCGTGAGTGGAGACGAACCTCAATCGTGGAGCAGTCTACCTTCATCTGATTAGCGACGACAACAACCAAAGGGTGGGATACAAGACTGAGCGTAGTTAAGAGATTCTCACTATTAGTTACGTTCACACTTCAACAGAGCTGTGACAAGGCGAGTGCAGTGAGCTCAGGAAAGCCAGTATGAAGCGCACTTGAAGTAGTCCTGAAGAAATGGATTATAAATTTTGCCGGCCAGAATGGAGCTACGAGCGCTCTGAGTTACTGAATACCGGTACACTATGGGAGCTAGAGCATTTGACAGTAAAATGACGCGATATCCGTGTAGCACACGACATTTATTATCCCTGCATACGCAGACGTGACGTTATCTCGGAAATGGAATCCGAAAAGAGGTTTAAAAAAACTCGTGTTTCCGCCCGGGATCGAACCGGGGACCTTCTGCGTGTAAAGCAGACGTGATAACCGCTACACCACGGAAACGACGGCTTTGCGGCTGTTCTACCTAGAAACCCGTAGTGGCAACAGATTTTTCCTGCTTAAGCAAAGGCATCGGCTACGAGCTCCCTCCGATTCTAGAAGTTGCTATTGTAAAAGACATCGATGAAAACAATCAAACCGCAACAGCCAGGGAAAACGCTGGGTGAGCGGCAGCTCTGCATGGTGATACCAAGAACGGAGGCGTCAGTCATGTGCAGCGCTTAGTCGCTACGAACAGGCTCGTTGGTCTAGGGGTATGATTCCTGCTTCGGGTGCAGGAGGTCCCGGGTTCAAATCCCGGGCGAGCCCTTGCATTTTGTGCAAACGTGTGGCAACTACTGTCATGCCGGCGGCTGTTCCGCGCATTTCCAGCCCTCCAGGTAAGCACAAAAACCAAGTAGCCGGTTCTGAAAGAGTTTCATGTATCATCTGAGCCCTGGTGGTGGGCCGTTTGAAATTGATTTAAATGGTAACAGTAGAGATTGTAGCAAGGGTCTTGTTGAGTGCGACGAAAAATTGTTTCCGCCCGGAATCGAACCGGGGACCTTCTGCGTGTTAGGCAGACGTGATAACCGCTACACCACGGAAACTGCTACGCTCTGTGCTCCACATCTGACGCAACTTGTAGGACGATCGCAACTTTGGCGTAAAAATCACTTTGCGGAAACGCACAATGCAGGTATTTCGCATTCGTATGCAACAATCGACAGCACCCTTGCCTGTCTGAATGCCATCACGAATGAGAGCCCAAGAAGTTGTCGGAAATGCTCGCGGCCGAGTCCTCAGCAGCATCAGTTACTCATTCTTTCCGTACGAGGTACCGTCAATTCGTAAATCACACAGTATTTTACTGATGATCTGGAAACGCAAGTTTAGAATAAGTAGAACATTATATAAAATGTGTTGTGTGGTCGAGCGACAGCCACGCCTCGCTCTCGCCAGATTATCGTTGCTGCACGGAATGATTGTTAAGGCACCGACGGCTTCAGAGTTCGTCTTCTCGAAGTTTTGCTTTTGCAGTACATTCCGCAATCTTTTCGTTATGAGTCGTCTGTTTCGGTTTCCCGATGTAGTTTTGCTCACTGCTCTCGACTTCTCTTAACCCCGAGCCACCACTAGCCGAAAATTCCGCACTGCTATCTGTTCAATCTGCAGAACTCGATGAGGGCGTCGCGGTCGTTCCTGAGCTAACGAAACGGCCGAATCTGTAGTTGTTCCCAGCTCTCTTCCACAACAACGGCCTCCCAGACGCTTGGATTACAGGAGTACGCCACTACTCCCAGCCGGAGAACTGCATTTGAAAGCGTAATAACATGAGCTACACGTAACTTCGATTTCTGTGTCTGACCTACTTTTAATGAAACTGTCGTCGATTTACTTACTACTATAGCTGCTGGACGAAGCAGATCAGGTGAAAACCACACAGTATTCTTGTAACGAAGAGGTAATGGAAATTTAGGTAAAACAATATCAAAAAAAGTTGTGTGGTGGAGCGACACGTACAGTTGGCTCTTCCTAGATGATCATTGCTGCACGAAATAATTGTTAAGGCACCGACGCCTTCAGGAGTGGTCTTCTGGAAGTTTTGCTTGCAGTATATTCCGCAATCTTTTCGTTATGAGTTGGTGTTTCGGATTCCCGATGTTCTTTTGTTTAGTGCATTTGCCTTCCCTTGACACTGAGAAAGCACATGACGAAAGTGAAACACCACCGCCTGTTCATCTGCAGAGCGCGATGAAATTATTCACTCTATATTCATTGCCTTTCATATTCTTCCCATCAGTGGTGAGCGCTGCCTTCAGAAAGCGCTTTTGTTTCTGATTTACATGGAAGTTAGTGTTCCTCGGAGCTGGACTGCTCGGGATTAGCTTCATTGCTACTGGCAGGTGGCTCGTTGGTCTAGGGGTATGATTCCTGCTTTGGTGGAAATCCCGGACGAGCCCTACCGTTTTGACCGTGCTGAAGAGTAGGTGGAGCTCACCCACGTTTGCAGCTCTGCAATGAAGAATAGATGCCTGCCGCAGCAGGCTTTGTGTAGCACTACGGTGATGAAGGGACCGTTTGATATGGCAAGAATCTGACACCAGTAAATTTCATGGGTCGATTGCTGTAGAAGAGCCGACAGTAATCTTGCATGCAACGGAAAACAAAGGTTGTCTTTGCAGAACATGTGCACCGTGAGTGGAGACGAACCTCAATCGTGGAGCAGTCTACCTTCATCTGATTAGCGACGACAACAACCAAAGGGTGGGATACAAGACTGAGCGTAGTTAAGAGATTCTCACTATTAGTTACGTTCACACTTCAACAGAGCTGTGACAAGGCGAGTGCAGTGAGCTCAGGAAAGCCAGTATGAAGCGCACTTGAAGTAGTCCTGAAGAAATGGATTATAAATTTTGCCGGCCAGAATGGATCTACGAGCGCTCTGAGTTACTGAATACCGGTACACTATGGGAGCAAGAGCATTTGACAGTAAAATGACGCGATATCCGTGTAGCACACGACATTTATTATCCCTGCATACGCAGACGTGACGTTATCTCGGAAATGGAATCCGAAAAGGGGTTTAAAAAAACTCGTGTTTCCGCCCGGGATCGAACCGGGGACCTTCTGCGTGTAAAGCAGACGTGATAACCGCTACACCACGGAAACGACGGCTCTGCGGCTGTTCTACCTAGAAACCCGTAGTGGCAACAGATTTTTCCTGCGTAAGCAAAGGCATCGGCTACGAGCTCCCTCCGCTTCTAGAAGTTGCTATTGTAAAAGACATCGATGAAAACAATCAAACCGCAACAGCCAGGGAAAACGCTGGGTGAGCGGCAGCTCTGCATGGTGATACCAAGAACGGAGGCGTCAGTCATGTGCAGCGCTTAGTCGCTACGAACAGGCTCGTTGGTCTAGGGGTATGATTCCTGCTTCGGGTGCAGGAGGTCCCGGGTTCAAATCCCGGACGAGCCCCTGCATTTTGTGCAAACGTGTGGCAACTACTGTCATGCCGGCGGCTGTTCCGCGCATTTCCAGCCCTCCAGGTAAGCACAAAAACCAAGTAGCCGGTTCTGAAAGAGTTTCATGTATCATCTGAGCCCTGGTGGTGGGCCGTTTGAAATTGATTTAAATGGTAACAGTAGAGATTGTAGCAAGGGTCTTGTTGAGTGCGACGAAAAATTGTTTCCGCCCGGAATCGAACCGGGGACCTTCTGCGTGTTAGGCAGACGTGATAACCGCTACACCACGGAAACTGCTACGCTCTGTGCTCCACATCTGACGCAACTTGTAGGACGATCGCAACTTTGGCGTAAAAACCACTTTGCGGAAACGCACAATGCAGGTATTTCGCATTCGTATGCAACAATCGACAGCACCCTTGCCTGTCTGAATGCCATCACGAATGAGAGCCCAAGAAGTCGTCGGAAATGCTCGCGGCCGAGTCCTCAGCAGCATCAGTTACTCATTCTTTCCGTACGAGGTACCGTCAATTCGTAAATCACACAGTATTTTACTGATGATCTGGAAACGCAAGTTTAGAATAAGTAGAACATTATATAAAATGTGTTGTGTGGTCGAGCGACAGCCACGCCTCGCTCTCGCCAGATTATCGTTGCTGCACGGAATGATTGTTAAGGCACCGACGGCTTCAGAGTTCGTCTTCTCGAAGTTTTGCTTTTGCAGTACATTCCGCAATCTTTTCGTTATAAGTCGTCTGTTTCGGTTTCCCGATGTAGTTTTGCTCACTGCTCTCGACTTCTCTTAACCCCGAGCCACCACTAGCCGAAAATTCCGCACTGCTATCTGTTCAATCTGCAGAACTCGATGAGGGCGTCGCGGTCGTTCCTGAGCTAACGAAACGGCCGAATCTGTAGTTGTTCCCAGCTCTCTTCCACAACAACGGCCTCCCAGACGCTTGGATTACAGGAGTACGCCACTACTCCCAGCCGGAGAACTGCATTTGAAAGCGTAATAACATGAGCTACACGTAACTTCGATTTCTGTGTCTGACCTACTTTTAATGAAACTGTCGTCGATTTACTTACTACTATAGCTGCTGGACGAAGCAGATCAGGTGAAAACCACACAGTATTCTTGTAACGAAGAGGTAATGGAAATTTAGGTAAAACAATATCAAAAAAAGTTGTGTGGTGGAGCGACACGTACAGTTGGCTCTTCCTAGATGATCATTGCTGCACGGAATAATTGTTAAGGCACCGACGCCTTCAGGAGTGGTCTTCTGGAAGTTTTGCTTGCAGTATATTCCGCAATCTTTTCGTTATGAGTTGGTGTTTCGGATTCCCGATGTTCTTTTGTTTAGTGCATTTGCCTTCCCTTGACACTGAGAAAGCACATGACGAAAGTGAAACACCACCGCCTGTTCATCTGCAGAGCGCGATGAAATTATTCACTCTATATTCATTGCCTTTCATATTCTTCCCATCAGTGGTGAGCGCTGCCTTCAGAAAGCGCTTTTGTTTCTGATTTACATGGAAGTTAGTGTTCCTCGGAGCTGGACTGCTCGGGATTAGCTTCATTGCTACTGGCAGGTGGCTCGTTGGTCTAGGGGTGTGATTCCTGCTTTGGGTGCAGGAGGTCCCGGGTTGAAATCCAGGACGAGCCCTACCGTTTTGACCGTGCTGAAGAGTAGGTGGAGCTCACCCACGTTTGCAGCTCTGCAATGAAGAATAGATGCCTGCCGCAGCACGCTTTGTGTAGCACTATGGTGATGAAGGGACCGTTTGATATGGCAAGAATCTGACACCAGTAAATTACATGGGTCGATTGCTGTAGAAGAGCCGACAGTAATCTTGCATGCAACGGAAAACAAAGGTTGTCTTTGCAGAACATGTGCACCGTGAGTGGAGACGAACCTCAATCGTGGAGCAGTCTACCTTCATCTGATTAGCGACGACAACAACCAAAGGGTGGGATACAAGACTGAGCGTAGTTAAGAGATTCTCACTATTAGTTACGTTCACACTTCAACAGAGCTGTGAGAAGGCGAGTGCAGTGAGCTCAGGAAAGCCAGTATGAAGCGCACTTGAAGTAGTCCTGAAGAAATGGATTATAAATTTTGCCGGCCAGAATGGAGCTACGAGCGCTCTGAGTTACTGAATACCGGTACACTATGGGAGCAAGAGCATTTGACAGTAAAATGACGCGATATCCGTGTAGCACACGACATTTATTACCCCTGCATACGCAGACGTGACGTTATCTCGGAAATGGAATCCGAAAAGGGGTTTAAAAAAAGTCGTGTTTCCGCCCGGGATCGAACCGGGGACCTTCTGCGTGTAAAGCAGACGTGATAACCGCTACACCACGGAAACGACGGCTCTGCGGCTGTTCTACCTAGAAACCCGTAGTGGCAACAGATTTTTCCTGCGTAAGCAAAGGCATCGGCTACGAGCTCCCTCCGATTCTAGAAGTTGCTATTGTAAAAGACATCGATGAAAACAATCAAACCGCAACAGCCAGGGAAAACGCTGGGTGAGCGGCAGCTCTCCATGGTGATACCAAGAACAGAGGCGTCAGTCATGTGCAGCGCTTAGACGCTACGAACAGGCTCGTTGGTCTAGGGGTATGATTCCTGCTTCGGGTGCAGGAGGTCCCGGGTTCAAATCCCGGACGTGCCCTTGCGTTTTGTGCAAACGTGTGGCAACTACTGTCATGCCGGCGGCTGTTCCGCGCATTTCCAGCCCTCCAGGTAAGCACAAAAACCAAGTAGCCGGTTCTGAAAGAGTTTCATGTATCATCTGAGCCCTGGTGGTGGGCCGTTTGAAATTGATTTAAATGGTAACAGTAGAGATTGTAGCAAGGGTCTTGTTGAGTGCGACGAAAAATTGTTTCCGCCCGGAATCGAACCGGGGACCTTCTGCGTGTTAGGCAGACGTGATAACCGCTACACCACGGAAACTGCTACGCTCTGTGCTCCACATCTGACGCAACTTGTAGGACGATCGCAACTTTGGCGTAAAAATCACTTTGCGGAAACGCACAATGCAGGTATTTCGCATTCGTATGCAACAATCGACAGCACCCTTGCCTGTCTGAATGCCATCACGAATGAGAGCCCAAGAAGTCGTCGGAAATGCTCGCGGCCGAGTCCTCAGCAGCATCAGCTACTCATTCTTTCCGTACGAGGTACCGTCAATTCGCGCAGTCGCTATTGCAAATGATGTCACCGAAAGCAATCACTTCGTTAGCGGCGAGGAGCCCGGGCTCAGCGGTAGCTCTACATGGAGGCACCAGCAGCTCCGACAGGCCACCGCTGGCGCGCCGGCGCCCGGACCCACGACCGTCAATGACGCTGCAGTCGATGTACTTCTTAATATCGCTTTTGGAAGAAGGAAACCAGGTGTAAATCACACAGTATTTTACTGATGATCTGGAAACGCAAGTTTAGAATAAGTAGAACATTATATAAAATGTGTTTTGTGGTCTCGCCAGATTATCGTTGCTGCACGGAATGATTGTTCGTCTTCTCGAAGTTTTGCTTTTGCAGTACATTCCGCAATCTTTTCGTTATGAGTCGTCTGTTTCGGTTTCCCGATGTAGTTTTGCTCACTGCTCTCGACTTCTCTTAACCCCGAGCCACCACTGGCCGAAAATTCCGCACTGCTTTCTGGTCAATCTGCAGAACTCGATGAGGGCGTCGCGGTCGTTCCTGAGCTGATGAAACGGCCGAATCTGTAGTTGTTGCCAGATCTCTTCCACAACAACGGCCTCCCAGACGCTTGGATTACAGGAGTACGCCACTACTCCCAGCCGGAGAACTGCCTTTGAAAGCGTAATAACATGAGCTACACGTAACTCCGATTTCTGTGTCTGACCTACTTTTAATGAAACTGTCGTCGATTTACTTACTACTATCGCTGCTGGACGAAGCAGATCAGGTGAAAACCACGCAGTATTCTTGTAACGAAGAGGTAATGGAAATTTAGGTAAAACAATATCAAAAAATGTTGTGTGGTGGAGCGACACGTACAGTTGGCTCTTCCTAGATGATCATTGCTGCACGGAATAATTCTTAAGGCACCGACGCCTTCAGGAGTGGTCTTCTGGAAGTTTTGCTTGCAGTATATTCCGCAATCTTTTCGTTATGAGTTGGTGTCTCGGATTCCTGATGTTCTTTTGTTTAGTGCATTTGCCTTCCCTTGACACTGAGAAAGCACATGACGAAAGTGAAACACCACCGTCTGTTCATCTGCAGAGTGCGATGAAATTATTCACTCTATATTCATTGCCTTTCATATTCTTCCCATCAGTGGTGAGCGCTGCCTTCAGAAAGCGCTTTTGTTTCTGATTTACATGGAAGTTAGTGTTCCTCGGAGCTGGACTGCTCGGGATTAGCTTCATTGCTACTGGCAGGTGGCTCGTTGGTCTAGGGGTGTGATTCCTGCTTTGGGTGCAGGAGGTCCCGGGTTGAAATCCAGGACGAGCCCTACCGTTTTGACCGTGCTGAAGAGTAGGTGGAGCTCACCCACGTTTGCAGCTCTGCAATGAAGAATAGATGCCTGCCGCAGCACGCTTTGTGTAGCACTATGGTGATGAAGGGACCGTTTGATATGGCAAGAATCTGACACCAGTAAATTACATGGGTCGATTGCTGTAGAAGAGCCGACAGTAATCTTGCATGCAACGGAAAACAAAGGTTGTCTTTGCAGAACATGTGCACCGTGAGTGGAGACGAACCTCAATCGTGGAGCAGTCTACCTTCATCTGATTAGCGACGACAACAACCAAAGGGTGGGTTACAAGACTGAGCGTAGTTAAGAGATTCTCACTATTAGTTACGCTCACACTTCAACAGAGCTGTGACAAGGCGAGTGCAGTGAGCTCAGGAAAGCCAGTATGAAGCGCACTTGAAGTAGTCCTGAAGAAATGGATTATAAATGTTGCCGGCCAGAATGGAGCTACGAGCGCTCTGAGTTACTGAATACCGGTACACTATGGGAGCAAGAGCATTTGACAGTAAAATGACGCGATATCCGTGTAGCACACGACATTTATTATCCCTGCATACGCAGACGTGACGTTATCTCGGAAATGGAATCCGAAAAGGGGTTTAAAAAAAGTCGTGTTTCCGCCCGGGATCGAACCGGGGACCTTCTGCGTGTAATGCAGACGTGATAACCGCTACACCACTTTTTTTCTTTATTTTTCCAACTTTTTTTTTCTTTAATTTTAAAGCGAGCGGGGCAGGCAGATAGCGGCAAGGTGGGCAGGGGTCAATTAGTCAGAGGCCTGGCCACGGTGCCGCCCCCATACCCGTCATCACTCACATTGATTGTAAAGGAACATTGATTTTTTTAAAATTTTTTGTGCCTTTATTTTTTTTTATTTATGTATTTATATATATATATATATATATATATATATATATATATATATATATATATATATATATATATATTGGAAAAGCATCAATATGGGACTGGAGCCAGATCATTTGGTTGATACATTAACGGGTGAAGGTTTCAGAGCTCGAACAGCTATCCAATACCTGTTCTAGTGAATGCAATATGAAGCATATTACCGTACTTGCGACGGTGATCCGCATAGTTTCTAATTTTAGTATATTCCGTTTCCATGTGTAACTGAAACTCGCTGTAATCTTCGCCCGTCAGCCGATTGAAGACATGACTTGTATATTGGCCCAACAGCCACATGACAGCATTATTTTTAGTTGGTGGAAAATATTTGACGTCTGGTCTGTGCAGTAAGTTCGTGTCGATGTTATTTTCAGAAGTCCGAGTTATAAGGGCGACTTTTTGACGAACCCATTGCCAATTGTGCATGTGGTGACTGCAAGTATATCTGTGGGGAACAGTATCCACTTGGTGACAATCTGGACAATGGGCTGTGTCGCTTAGCCCAATCGCATGCAGGCGCTCATTTGTGCTGATAATGTTGTTAACCGTTTTATACCATGTCGACCTGACCAAAGACGGAAGTACACTGCTGCTGATGTTCGCCCACAGGACATCCCAATTGACTCCAGTGTGCTTTTGTTCGATTTTGTTCTTGCCCTCATATTGTTTCCTGTGCTCCAGAATGTCCTTGGCAGTTAAAGGTCGATGTTGGAGAAGGACCTCGCTCAAGTAGCTCTTTTCCAGATAATATGTGCGGATGTGGGAGAGCTGGTAGTCGATCGTCTGCACATTGATGGGCGGTTCTACGCTTTTCGGCGCGACTGCCTCAAACAACTTTGCCGTAAGGGTGTCAGAGTAGTTTTGGATTAAGGATGTCATCCGTTTAATGTAAAAAGCCATTGCTTTGGCGTTCAGATCGGTCAGACCCAGACCGCCATGCAGAGGGTCGAGGGTCACAGTCTTCACGTCAACTCGAAATATTTCCCCCCGCCACAGAAAATTGGTCAACTGGCTCATTATCTGTTTGGCTATGACTGTGGGGATTGGAAAGACCTGTGCCACATAATATGCTCGCGACAGGATACATGTATTTATAAATTTAACCCTCTGAATTTGGTCCATACTGCGATAAACGTTATCTATTAAAGCACCCTTGACTTTGAACAAGACATCCCGCCAATTTGCCGTTATCATCCTTTGTGGAGGGACCGTCAGTATCGTCCCAAGAGATTTGTGTTCCGTAACATGGGTAGCCCATTCTAGGCCGACATCGTCAAGTCCCCTTATACGTAGAAATTTGCTTTTAGTTTCGTTCATTTTTGCGCCAGAAGCGGAACAATAGCGCCTGAGGTCTGCCTCCAGTACAATCATATCATCCCTGTTCCTCACGACGATGCCGACATCATCAGCATATGCCCCAACTGCAGTTTTCTTCCCGGCGATCGTTATGCCCGTCATGTGCTCATGTACTAGCCGCAGCAATGGTTCTAGGGAGATGACAAAGAGCAACATGGAAAGGGGGCTTCCTTGGGGGACACCCCTTGCGATGGTAATTGGTCTTGTGAGCTGGCAGTTAACGGAGATCGTGGCAGCCAGACCAGTGATCATATTGCGCACGACAGCGATGGAGTCATGCTCGAAGCCCATCCTCCGTATTGTTTCGAAGAGGTATTTATGGCTGACATTATCAAATGCTTTATAAAAATCGAGAAAAAGGAGGCCGCAATTAATGGTGCTGGCAGACGACAGAGCGACGATATCTCTATATTGTGCTGTAGTCTGAAATATTGATCGCCTATAAGCTCAAGTTTGCTGTTGCCCAATTATGTTTGCGGTCAACGGCATCATTCGATTGTTTAAAGCTCTCGCAATAATCTTATAATCTGAGTTAAGAAGAGAAGTCGGCCGGAAGTTGTTAATCTTTTTACATCCCTTATTTTTAGGAATCAACACGATTTTACATTCTTTAAGTTCTGATGGTACAAACTTTCCCCGCAGTACGTCGTTAACGGCTTGTGTCAACTTATCACCTATGATACTCCAATATCGTTGATAGAATTCGACCGGAAGGCCATCAGGGCCCGGCGATTTACTTTTAGGGGAGCCGCGAATTATTTCAAGGACTTCATCTGGACTAAAAGCTGAAAATAAGCTGGCGTTGTCGTCGGCAGTAATTGTGGAGGTTGTAAACGCAAATAACTCATCCAAATCGTCCTCTTGCGTTGCTTCTGCCTCATACAGGGCACTGTAATACCTGTGGATTTCTCTGATGATCTCGTTTTGCACAGTGAGGACAGTACCGTTTTCTAATTTAAGTTCGTCCATGAATATCCGTCGTCGGTTCTTGCGATGTTTAATCAGATGATATAACGCAGCCGTTTCGTCCTCGCTAACGGATCTGGCTTTTGACTTAAGTTTAAGACCCTCCAGTTGTTTTCTCTTTAAGCTTAATAATGTCGCTTTAATTTTCTTGATGTCGGACAGGCGCCTGTCTGAGCCATCTGCCTGATCATACAAATCCCTTAAGACCATATAGTAAAATTCCATTGTACGGTGAACTGCCCGAGATCTCTCTATACTATAAGATATAATTACTTTCCGTAATTTGGGCTTCGCCTTGCGGGTCCACCACTCCAAAACACTCGGAAAGTTGTGTACAGAGCGCAAGCAAAATTCCCAAGCTGTCTTTAATTCGACCTCGAGCTCGTCGTCTGGTAAAAGGCCGACATTCATGCTCCACTGATTCCTAAACCAGTGAGTTGGTTGCCGGTCTAAGTTTATGCAGGCGCTCACACTACAGTGATCAGAGAAGCTGACTGGAGTGATTTCCACTTGTAACAAATTCCGCACTATGTGACTTGACATATAGATTCTATCAATCCTGCTACTGGAATTATGTGAAATGTGCGTGTATTTCACAAGCGTGGGATACTTAACTTCCCACGCGTCCCTCAGTTTCATTTGAGAAACAAGAAAGTTTAATTCAGGGGAATAATTAAAATTGGGGGATTGATCTTTATGGTGCAATACACAATTAAAATCGCCGGCAATGATCAAGTTTGGCGAGTCTCTCCGCAGTAAGTAAATGATATCCTCCTTAAAAAACTTCGATCTGTCAGCGCGCCGTGTACTTCCAGATGGTGCATACAGATTGATTACACTGACGCCCATGATATTCACGCCTATGCCCCGTCCAGAGTCTAACTTTTCGACATCGGTTATAGGTATTCCTTCCCTAACTAAAATCGCTGTGCCAGCACTGAATTCAGGAGCGAAATTGATTATTGCAACATAGCCGGGAATGTTAATTTGCCATGTTGCAACCTCTTGTAAAAGGGCAATATCTGTACCAGAGTCAAACAAAAATTGTTTTAATAAAGCAAGTTTTAACTCTGGCGTAATCCTATTGATATTAAGGGAGGTGATAGTATAGGCCTGTAGCATATAGGTAATGAGATGTAAAAGTATAATAAAACGATGGCATCGAGCTCAAGAGTGCCGGCTGCGGAATTAACAAAGGTATAATGTGAGCAGCCATGAGAGGATTAGTGGATCAAGAAGCGAAATAAAAACGATAACAAGTGATACACTACGAATCATAAGCCGATTGTAGCAAAAACGACACAGTGAATGCTGTGAACCATAACCGGAGAAAAGGACAGAAAAAACACAAAGAAGCTTTGCAACCGTAGGCGACAGCATGGAACAAGCCTTGTACCAACGAAATTACTACTGTGGAGGATGGGCTTCGCCGAGTTCTTTGCTGTTGTCATCACCGGATCGTTCCCTCACAATTTCATAACTAACATTTCGGGGTACTACATCCGCTTGCGAGGAAGTGGAATTTCCCTTGTTGCGAGGAGCGGAGAGATTTGGCTGTGGATTGAGCCTTCGTCGTGGGGCGTTTTGAGGTCCCGAAGTTTTTGTGGATTCTTTGAGACGCGGTCGTGTCGTTGTCGCAGCACTGCCGCCGGCAGCTGGCAGGTTGGTAAACACTTGCACCTGTTTACTTCCGCCCGAAACTTGTTGTCGGGCGTCAGCTGTAGCGCGTTGTTGACACAACACTTCCTCACTGTGTGCGCGTTGTAGCGGTTGTTGTCCTTCGGGCACGGCACTCAAAATTGGAGGTTCCTGTTCATGACCCGGCGTCTCAGAATTCGGCATCCCCTCAAGTCCATCCGCACTGGCTTCAAAATCGACCCGCATAACATCATCTGGTACTAAATCCTCCGCGGTTGATGGTTTTGGTTTCCGGGCTGCAGGAGTCGCGGGAGATACTTCCTCATCTGACTGCTCATCACTACGTTCCAGCGGCCTTTTCTTTTGCTGAGATTCACTTTCAAGACAAACTGGCGCAGCAGTTTGCCGTCCTACGAGTGGTGGAAACGCATCAGCAGTTATGGGCGGGGTCTCGGAGGTAGTTGCCTGGGGAGCATCAACATCAGGGTCTGCAGAAGAACCAGAAGTATCTACTGCCATTACCTCGTTAAGTGTTAATCTACGCCGCGGCTGGAGATTATTTTTTAAGACAAAAACTCGGCGGGGGCAGTCCTGGCGAAGATGGCCTAGTTCATTGCAGATATGGCAGGTGGGGGCTTGACCAGAATATATAATGTGAGCCTTATAACCGTCAACCGTGATGTGAGAAGGAATGTTCATTTTTACTTCCATGTCCACAGATCTAATCCCATTGAAACATTGTAATTTGTAGCGAGACGACCACTTTTCGTTGACAATTTCTTTAACCTCACCAAACTTAGAAAGTGCATCTTTAATTTTAGCATTGTCAATCTCTATGGGCAAGTTAAGTACTCTAACTGTCTGAATCGATGTATCGGCACGTGTTACAGTAACCATACTAGTGGTGCCGTCGCGACGAACAAAAGGGACTTGTTTGCCGATTTTTTCAATAAGTCGATCAACTGCTACTGGACTGAGAAACTTGACAAACACGCAATAACGATCAGAATCTAGCTGGGTGGTGTGCACAGAATCAGAAGTGATGCCTATTACCTCGGTTAGCCAGTCGTGAATCTCGAGGGCGGTCGGTTGAACTCGGCGGGTATCCTTGTCAAAGCCAAAAACCAGGGTGTTTTTCCGGATGGTGGTAGACATGGCGCTGCAGCTGTATGGAATCCGGTCAAGTCCGAATCCCGTACAAGATCGGCAAGTTGCTGACGAAAAGGACGACCACAAAAAAAGTACAATGCACGTGAATCACTCGGAACACAGAAACACACAACGGCAAACAGTAAACACTGGCAACGACACCGGCGAAGCGGAGCAACCAGCTAGCACGTCCGACCGCGGCGACAGCGAAAGCCGGAATGACGCCACGGAAACGACGGCTCTGCGGCTGTTCTACCTAGAAACCCGTAGTGGCAACAGATTTTTCCTGCGTAAGCAAAGGCATCGGCTACGAGCTCCCTCCGATTCTAGAAGTTGCTATTGTAAAAGACATCGATGAAAACAATCAAACCGCAACAGCCAGGGAAAACGCTGGGTGAGCGGCAGCTCTGCATGGTGATACCAAGAACGGAGGCGTCAGTCATGTGCAGCGCTTAGACGCTACGAACAGGCTCGTTGGTCTAGGGGTATGATTCCTGCTTCGGGTGCAGGAGGTCCCGGGTTCAAATCCCGGACGAGCCCTTGCGTTTTGTGCAAACGTGTGGCAACTACTGTCATGCCGGCGGCTGTTCCGCGCATTTCCAGCCCTCCAGGTAAACACAAAAACCAAGTAGCCGGTTCTGAAAGAGTTTCATGTATCATCTGAGCCCTGGTGGTGGGCCGTTTGAAATTGATTTAAATGGTAACAGTAGAGATTGTAGCAAGGGTCTTGTTGAGTGCGACGAAAAATTGTTTCCGTCCGGAACCGAACCGGGGACCTTCTGCGTGTTAGGCAGACGTGATAACCGCTACACCACGGAAACTGCTACGCTCTGTGCTCCACATCTGACGCAACTTGTAGGACGATCGCAACTTTGGCGTAAAAATCACTTTGCGGAAACGCACAATGCAGGTATTTCGCATTCGTATGCAACAATCGACAGCACCCTTGCCTGTCTGAATGCCATCACGAATGAGAGCCCAAGAAGTCGTCGGAAATGCTCGCGGCCGAGTCCTCAGCAGCATCAGCTACTCATTCTTTCCGTACGAGGTACCGTCAATTCGCGCAGTCGCTACTGCAAATGATGTCACCGAAAGCAATCACTTCGTTAGCGGCGAGGAGCCCGGGCTCAGCGGTAGCTCTACATGGAGGCACCAGCAGCTCCGTCAGGCCACCGCTGGCGCGCCGGCGCCCGGACCCACGACCGTCAATGATGCTGCAGTCAATGTACTTCTTAATATCGCTTTTGGAAGAAGGAAACCAGGTGTAAATCACACAGTATTTTACTGATGATCTGGAAACGCAAGTTTAGAATAAGTAGAACATTATATAAAATGTGTTGTGTGGTCGAGCGACAGCCACGCCTCGCTCTCGCCAGATTATCGTTGCTGCACGGAATGATTGTTAAGGCACCGACGGCTTCAGAGTTCGTCTTCCCGAAGTTTTGCTTTTGCAGTACATTCCGCAATCTTTTCGTTATGAGTCGTCTGTTTCGGTTTCCCGATGTAGTTTTGCTCACTGCTCTCGACCTCTCTTAACCCCGAGCCACCACTAGCCGAAAATTCCGCACTGCTATCTGGTCAATCTGCAGAACTCGATAAGGGCGTCGCGGTCTTTCCTGAGCTGATGAAACGGCCGAATCTGTAGTTGTTCCCAGATCTCTTCCACAACAACGGCCTCCCAGACGCTTGGATTACAGGAGTACGCCACTACTCCCAGCCGGAGAACTGCATTTGAAAGCGTAATAACATGAGCTACACGTAACTCCGATTTCTGTGTCTGACCTACTTTTAATGAAACTGTCGTCGATTTACTTACTACTATCGCTGCTGGACGAAGCAGATCAGGTGAAAACCACACAGTATTCTTGTAACGAAGAGGTAATGGAAATTTAGGTAAAACAATATCAAAAAAAGTTGTGTGGTGGAGCGACACGTGCAGTTGGCTCTTCCTAGATGATCATTGTTGCACGGAATAATTCTTAAGGCACCGACGCCTTCAGGAGTGGTCTTCTGGAAGTTTTGCTTGCAGTATATTCCGCAATCTTTTCGTTATGAGTTGGTGTTTCGGATTCCCGATGTTCTTTTGTTTAGTGCATTTGCCTTCCCTTGACACTGAGAAAGCACATGACGAAAGTGAAACACCACCGTCTGTTCATCTGCAGAGCGCGATGAAATTATTCACTCTATATTCATTGCCTTTCATATTCTTCCCATCAGTGGTGAGCGCTGCCTTCAGAAAGCGCTTTTGTTTCTGATTTACATGGAAGGTAGTGTTCCTCGGAGATGGACTGCTTGGGATTAGCTTCATTGTTACTGGCAGGTGGCTCGTTGGTCTAGGGGTATGATTCCTGCTTTGGGTGCAGGAGGTCCCGGGTTCAAATCCCGGACGAGCCCTACCGTTTTGACCGTGCTGAAGAGTAGGTGGAGCTCACCCACGTTTGCAGCTCTGCAATGAAGAATAGATGCCTGCCGCAGCACGCTTTGTGTAGCACTACGGTGATGAAGGGACCGTTTGATATGGCAAGAATCTGACACCAGTAAATTACATGGGTCGATTGCTGTAGAAGAGCCGACAGAAATCTTGCATGCAACGGAAAACAAAGGTTGTCTTTGCAGAACATGTGCACCGTGAGTGGAGACGAACCTCAATCGTGGAGCAGTCTACCTTCATCTGATTAGCGACGACAACAACCAAAGGGTGGGATACAAGACTGAGCGTAGTTAAGAGATTCTCATTATTAGTTACGTTCACACTTCAACAGAGCTGTGACAAGGCGAGTGCAGTGAGCTCAGGAAAGCCAGTATGAAGCGCACTTGAAGTAGTCCTGAAGAAATGGATTATAAATGTTGCCGGCCAGAATGGATCTACGAGCGCTCTGAGTTACTGAATACCGGTACACTATGGGAGCAAGAGCATTTGACAGTAAAATGACGCGATATCCGTGTAGCACACGACATTTATTATCCCTGCATACGCAGACGTGACGTTATCTCGGAAATGGAATCCGAAAAGGGGTTTAAAAAAAGTCGTGTTTCCGCCCGGGATCGAACCGGGGACCTTCTGCGTGTAAAGCAGACGTGATAACCGCTACACCACGGAAACGACGGCTGTGCGGCTGTTCTACCTAGAAACCCGTAGTGGCAACAGACTTTTCCTGCGTAAGCAAAGGCATCGGCAACGAGCTCCCTCCGATTCTAGAAGTTGCTATTGTAAAAGACATCGATGAAAACAATCAAACCGCAACAGCCAGGGAAAACGCTGGGTGAGCGGCAGCTCTGCATGGTGATACCAAGAACGGAGGCGGCAGTCATGTGCAGCGCTTAGACGCTACGAACAGGCTCGTTGGTCTAGGGGTATGATTCCCGCTTCGGGTGCAGGAGGTCCCGGTTTCAAATCCCAGACGAGCCCTTGCGTTTTGTGCAAATGTGTGGCAACTACCGTCATGCCGGCGGCTGTTCCGCGCATTTCCAGCCCTCCAGGTAAGCACAAGAACCAAGTAGCCGTAGTCTGGCATTAGCTGCCGCAGCGGTCGCATGCTCCTCAAGTTTGCTCCGTGAACGTTCAGTGTTTACGCCAGTGTTTTCGTGTCTTGTGCTCGTTTATTGACGTTTTGCACGTGAATTAAGCGTTATCAATTGAGCATTTGGTCTTCTTTCGTGTCATCTTTCTACGAAGTGCCGTTGGGATTTCGGCGGTGTCCGAGATTTCTTCGCTGCAGAACACCATGGCAAACTCCGTGAGAAAAAACACCGTGATTTTCACCTTCGACAAGTACACCCGTCGAGTACAGCCCTCTGCACTTGAAATACACGACTGGATTACCGAGGTAATTGGCCTTCATTCTGAATCTGTTCATACCATGCAGCTGGACTGTGATGAATACTGCATTTTTGTAAAGTTTAATGATTCCGCGAGTGTAGACCGCTTTCTGGCAAAATTTGGTTATGAAACGGAATTTATACACCGTGATGGTACTAAAAGTACTGTCAAACTCCGGAATTCAGATTCTGTAATTAGGAATGTTAGGGTTTTGAATATTCCCATAGAAGTAGACAATTCGAAAATTAAAGATGTCCTATCAAAGTATGGGGTTGTCAGGCAAATAGTCAACGAAAGGTGGGCTTCGCATTTCAAGCTGCAGTGCTTTAACGGCATTCGCTCCGTGGAGATGGAAGTGAAAGCAAACATTCCCTCCCACATCTTTGTTGACGGGCACAAGGCGCATGTTATGTACTCAGGGCAAACCCCTACATGTCATGTATGTAACGAGTCTGGTCACCTCCGTCAGGACTGCCCTCGCCGTGTATTTGTGCTAACAAATAACCTTACGCAACGCCGGAAATTGACACTCAACGATTTGTTGCCAGCCAGTAATACAACAGAGCCGGCGGCGGTCGTGGATCCTGTTACTACCTCTGAAAATGTTGCACTTAATGTTAATGACTTTCCGTCTTTAAAACCTGCATTAACTGCTGAAATTCCGTCCCGTGACAGCGAGATTCTCACAAAAAAGCGTCCTCTAGAGGACGCTGAAAGAAATGTTGATGAGGACTCTTCCTGTGAAACACCCGTTGCCAGGAGGCCGAAGCCCAGTCCTGAAGATCTGTTAGAAGTGGAAAAAGGAGATGGAATGACGGTCGATGTGGCTCCCACTTCCGCACAAGGACTTACACCGCCACGAACAGATAGTGACGCAGCGGATAGTGATTTTTCACGGAAATGTGACCCTGAGCCTGAGGTCACGGCTGAAATAACCGCATCAAGTGCACAACCCATGCAGTGCAAACCGTACGAGGAAGTACCAGGTAAAGAACCTGCTGACTCCGAAGCGCAACGCCGCGCCGAAGGAGGAAATACACAAGCATTACCGCCTCGTCAGCAAAACAACACAACAGACACCACGCCGGAACCAAACATTGACGACCCGCAAGCCACGGCCGTTGCCCCATTTAGCCACCGCCGGCGGCTGCGACAGACACCGGGTCTTGCTGTCACGCGTCATCAAGCGAAAGTCACACCAGAGAAGAAAGACATCAAGAAAAAGAATATTAAATATGAAGTCATCAGGGCCAACACTGACGAGGAGAAAGAGAATGGCCACAGTGACTTATAGCAATGCATTGTCAGGATTTCAGGATACTTTTCTTCTCAAGCTATTTGTTTAAAAGCAGTGCAAATTTTTCTAGGCAGTTAGTACATGTAATGAGCACACAGCTTGTAAAGATCGTGCCTTGTAGGGAAGCACGTTTGCTGCTATAATCATACCGAACCTCATCCCAAATAGCTTCTTCCGGTATGTCTGTGCTGCAAGCTTATAGCATTACGACTATTAACATTAATAAAATACAGTCACCCTTGAAATTGGCAGCACTAAAAGAATTCTTGTACCAGTCCGGAACAGATATCGCGTTGCTACAAGAAGTTGCGATAACGGAATTTCGGATCCCAGGCTTTTTTGAAATTGTGAATGTTTCTATGGAAAACAATATCGGTACAGCCATTCTTATAAGGGAAGGCATTCCGGTGACTGAAATCGAACGACTAGAATCAGGAAGAGCCATAGGCATAAAAATTTTCGATGTGACAGTGATTAACCTTTACGCCCCATCAGGAACTTCCCACAAATTGGATCGTGCGAAGTTTTTTCAAGATGAACTGATTTATTTATTGAGGAAAAATCCGTGTTCTCTTATACTAGGTGGAGATTTTAACTGTGTTTTAAACCAGAAAGATCAACAACCCAACTTCAACTACTCGCCACAGTTAAAAAAGTTAGTAAGTGATCTACACCTTAAGGATGTGTGGGAACTTCAGCACCCGACGTCAGTCGGGTTCACGTATATAACCAGCCACTCCCGTAGCAGACTAGATAGAATTTACGTGTCACCAAATTTGCAAAATTATTTATTAAACGTTGAGACTATTCCAGTGTATTTTAGCGATCACAGTACACTTTTAACTTGCTTTAATCTAAGTGTACAGCGAACCCGTCGATTCAGAGGCCAATGGAACTTAAATATCTCTGTTTTAACTGACGAAGAACTGGAACAGGAAATAAGGTTTGCGTGGACTATGTGCCTCCACACAGTAGACAAGCACCCAACAGTCATTGACTGGTGGACAAGGAGGGCTAAACCAAGGCTGCGGAAAGTTGTCATGCAGTATAGTGCAGCGAGGCACAGGGAGTTGAGGAATACAATGGAGTTTTATTATAAAGTTTTAAGAGACTTATATCAACAGGCCCATGATGACGTAATTCGTCTAAATGATATCAAAAAAATAAAAGCCAAGTTATTAAGCATTAAACGGCAACAGATGGAGGGACTCAAAATTAAATCGAAAGCCACATGAAAGCAGATGAAACAGCTTCTCTGTATCACTTGGTGCGGCATGCTAAAAACAGACGTCTAACTTTAATTGATGAAATCCAGACGCATACTGGTACGAGGCTCACATGCCAGAAACAAATACTGGACGAAGTCCACAGGTACTATGAAACCTTATATGCCCCTACCACAGTGGAAGATGCAGCTCTCGAGGACTTTCTCACTATTTTAGGTCCACAATTGTCGGGAACAGACAACGCTGACATCCTGTCACCTATTACTAAAGATGAAGTGCATGAGGCAGTGCGTAACTCACCTCTCAACAAATCTCCGGGACTTGATGGCCTCCCTGTGGAGTTTTATGCCCGCTACTGGTCTATAATTGGGGACAAGATCACTTCCATGGCAAATGAGGTCCTGAACGGAAAACCGGTCCCTGCAGAGTTTAAGGAAAGTAAAATAGTACTGATTCCTAAGAGTAAAGGCAAAACCAACTTAAACAATTTTAGGCCTCTTTCGCTACTAAATTCTGATTACAAAATAATTTCGCGTATTATCAACAAAAGACTCTCTGCCTTTTCCAACAAAATATTGAGTCATCACCAATCTTGCTCTCCGACCAGAACGATATTCGAAAGTCTATCTGCATACAGAGACGTCATTGCAATTACCTCAGTGACAAGTATAAAATGTGCTTTAATCTTTATAGATTTCAACAAAGCTTTTGACTGCGTTAGTCATAGATACCTCTTTGCGACGCTGTCAAGAATGGATTTCCACCCCCAGATTGTGAACATGCTAAGAAATATTGCAACAGGTGTAAATGCGAAAATAGCAATCAATGGCCAAACATCTAAACCCATACAGATAAGGCGAGGGGTTCCACAGGGCAGTCCCTTATCAATGTTTTTATTTTCAGTATCTTTAGAGCCCTTCCTCCGCACTGTCCACGCAAGATTAACAGGCATAACATTGAGTGGTGAGAAAACTGTCATACGAGCTTATGCTGATGACGTGGGCGTTGTAATAAGGAATAAGGAGGAGACAGTTACACTGGAAAGAGAAATCCAAAGATATTGTCTAGCGTCGGGAGCGACAGCAAATGAAAACAAAAGTCAAATATTGAATCTACGGGGCCTAGATCACCTTCGACTGGCATGGGCAAAACAAGACAACAAACATAAAACTTTGGGAATCACCTTAATGGCATGTCCGATGCGGATGGCTGCTTTTAACTGGACGGAAACTAGGAGGAAAGTTCATGGTGCTGTAATGGAGAACATCCATCGAACTATGGACCTGGTGCAAAAAGTCAGATTCATCAACTCCTGCGTTTTGTCTAAAGCGTATTTCACTGCGCAGGTATTTCCAATCCCTAAACTAGTAGCGAAAGGGATCATGTCCACTTTTACCAATTATTTATGGAGAGGAGACATATTCAGGGTTGGTGCGACTACGGTTATACAGGATGTCAGAAACGGGGGCCTCGGTTTGGTGGATATTCGCAATAAAGCGTCTGCTCTGTTCCTCAAACGGACTTTCCATATACTTAGAGAACTTCCACAATGTATAACCGCAAAGCTCTTTGAGGCTGTGACACCCCATAGCCTGCAAGCACCGATTGATGTGCGAAGGATTAATGCCCGTCTGCAGTATGTGAGGAACTTTTTCCTCGAAGCAAGTTATCTTAGTGACGAAATCAGAAGCAACACACGTATCACAGCGCGCGACATCATACTTGAAAGGAAGTTTAATGAGGGTAGAAACAAAATTGAAACGAAATTCCCAAATTGTGACTGGAAAGCTGTATGGCGGAACATCAACTATGCCGGGCTATCTACAGACGCTATTTCCGAATGGTACAAAACAGTTAATAATGTCATCAGCACCAACGAGAGACTATATGGGATCGGTTTAAACCAGACACACCTTTGTGGAAAATGCAATCTGGTGGATACACTCAGCCACAGATTCACCTGTGGTGGCAATGTGCATAACTGGAATTGGATCAGGCAACAAATCGCCTTTCTCACCAGATCCTCTACGCAATATATAACGCCGTCGCTCCTCCTGAGACCGGACATGACATACTTTCCGAAATTAAAAACCAATGCTATTAGCTGGTTACTGGGAAAATATGTTAGTTATGTCATCCACACACTTGGGTCGGACAACGAGATAGAATTCCGCGTTTACATGAAGTGTGAATATGCAAAAATCAGCACGTATCGCAACCACAAGAAGCACTATGGCAACATGCTGAAGATCATTTTTGAAAGAATGGGCGTTGGTTAAATATGTGAAACCACTACAACACCTTGAACGAGAACGAACAGAAGAAAAATAAGTCACTTGGTTCCTTATTATTATTTACTTTAATCTTGCTTCCGGAACTTTCTTTTTTGTTTTTTTTTGTTTTTTTTTGTTTTTTTGTTTTTTGTGTGTGTTATTGTTATGTGTTTAATTGGATTGTATTTAAACTGGTTCATAGTCAAGAAAACTGGTATTAAATATGCTATTATTTTTTATTCAATGGACAGTTTACAAATTAAACAGTGAATTCAACTTTGTAGACAAACCCACTGATTGGGTGACAATAGTTTGCACCTAGAATAATCTCAGTTATCTTGAGCAAAGTTATACTGTAACCACTTTTAAAGTTTGTTTTACCATTATTACTGTATTAGACTTATTTAGCATATAAATAGTTTAAAACTGGTTCTTTTTTTAATGTTGCAAATGGTTTAATAATTAATTGTACTGTTGAATACTTGAAATGTATGTTTTAGTAAAATACAATAAAAAAAAAGTAAAAAAAAAGGGGTATGATTCCTGCTTCGGGTGCAGGAGGTCCCGGGTTCAAATCCCGGACGAGCCCTTCCGTTTTGTGCAAACGTGTGGCAACTACCGTCATGCCGGCGGCTGTTCCGCGCATTTCCAGCCCTCCAGGTAAGCACAAAAACCAAGTAGCCGGTTCTGAAAGAGTTTCATGTATCATCTGAGCCCTGGTGGTGGGCCGTTTGAAATTGATTTAAATGGTCACAGTAGAGATTGTAGCAAGGGTCTTGTTGAGTGCGACGAAAAATTGTTTCCGCCCGGAATCGAACCGGGGACCTTCTGCGTGTTAGGCAGACGTGATAACCGCTACACCACGGAAACTGCTACGCTCTGTGCTCCACATCTGACACAACTTGTAGGACGATCGCAACTTTGGCGTAAAACTCACTTTGCGGAAACGCACAATCCAGGTATTTCGCATTCGTATGCAACAATCGACAGCACCCTTGCCTGTCTGAATGCCATCACGAATGACAGCCCAAGAAGTCGTCGGAAATGCTCGCGGCCGAGTCCTCAGCAGCATCAGCTACTCATTCTTTCCGTACGAGGTACCGTCAATTCGCGCAGTCGCTATTGCAAATGATGTCAGTACCTCTACATGGAGGCACCAGCAGCTCCGACAGGCCACCGCTGGCGCGCCGGCGCCCGGACCCACGAACCGTCAATGACGCTGCAGTCGATGCACTTCTTAATATCGCTTTTGGAAGAAGGAAACCAGGTGTAAATCACACAGTATTTTACTGATGATCTGGAAACGCAAGTTTAGAATAAGTAGAACATTATATAAAATGTGTTGTGTGGTCGAGCGACAGCCACGCCTCGCTCTCGCCAGATTATCGTTGCTGCACGGAATGATTGTTAAGGCACCGACGGCTTCAGAGTTCGTCTTCTCGAAGTTTTGCTTTTGCAGTACATTCCGAAATCTTTTCGTTATGAGTCGTCTGTTTCGGTTTCCCGATGTAGTTTTGCTCACTGCTCTTGACTTCTCTTAACCCCGAGCCACCACTAGCCGAAAATTCCGCACTGCTATCTGGTCAATCTGCAGAACTCGATGAGGGCGTCGCGGTCGTTCCTGAGCTGATGAAACGGCCGAATCTGTAGTTGTTCCCAGATCTCTTCCACAACAACGGCCTCCCAGACGCTTGGATTACAGGAGTACGCCACTACTCCTAGCCGGAGAACTGCATTTGAAAGCGTAATAACATGAGCTACACGTAACTCCGATTTCTGTGTCTGACCTACTTTTAATGAAACTGTCGTCGATTTACTTACTACTATCGCTGCTGGACGAAGCAGATCAGGTGAAAACCACACAGTATTCTTGTAACGAAGAGGTAATGGAAATTTAGGTAAAACAATATCAAAAAAAGTTGTGTGGTGGAGCGACACGTACAATTGGCTCTTCCTAGATGATCATTGCTGCACGGAATAATTGTTAAGGCACCGACGCCTTCAGGAGTGGTCTTCTGGAAGTTTTGCTTGCAGTATATTCCGCAATCTTTTCGTTATGAGTTGGTGTTTCGGATTCCCGATGTTCTTTTGTTTAGTGCATTTGCCTTCCCTTGACACTGAGAAAGCACATGACGAAAGTGAAACACCACCGTCTGTACATCTGCAGAGCGCGATGAAATTATTCACTCTATATTCATTGCCTTTCATATTCTTCCCATCAGTGGTGAGCGCTGCCTTCAGAAAGCGCTTTTGTTTCTGATTTTCATGGAAGTTAGTGTTCCTCGGAGCTGGACTGCTTGGGATTAGCTTCATTGCTACTGGCAGGTGGCTCGTTGGTCTAGGGGTATGATTCCTGCTTTGGGTGCAGGAGGTCCCGGGTTCAAATCCCGGACGAGCCCTACCGTTTTGACCGTGCTGAAGAGTAGGTGGAGCTCACCCACGTTTGCAGCTCTGCAATGAAGAATAGATGCCTGCCGCAGCACGCTTTGTGTAGCACTACGGTGATGAAGGGACCGTTTGATATGGCAAGAATCTGACACCAGTAAATTACATGGGTCGATTGCTGTAGAAGAGCCGACAGTAATCTTGCATGCAACGGAAAACAAAGGTTGTCTTTGCAGAACATGTGTACCGTGAGTGGAGACGAACCTCAATCGTGGAGCAGTCTTCATCTGATTAGCGACGACAACAACAAAAGGGTGGGATACAAGACTGAGCGTAGTTAAGAGATTCTCACTATTAGTTACGTTCACACTTCAACAGAGCTGTGAGAAGGCGAGTGCAGTGAGCTCAGGAAAGCCAGTATGAAGCGCACTTGAAGTAGTCCTGAAGAAATGGATTATAAATGTTGCCGGCCAGAAAGGAGCTACGAGCGTTCTGAGTTACTGAATACCGGTACACTATGGGAGCAAGAGCATTAGACAGTAAAATGACGCGATATCCGTGTAGCACACGACTTTTATTATCCCTGCATACGCAGTCGTGACGTTATCTCGGAAATGGAATCCGAAAAGGGGTTTAAAAAAAGTCGTGTTTCCGCCCGGGATCGAACCGGGGACCTTCTGCGTGTAAAGCAGAACGCTGGGTGAGCAGCAGCTCTGCATGGTGATACCAAGAACGGAGGCGTCAGTCATGTGCCGCGCTTGGCCGCTACGAACAGGCTAGTTGGTCTAGGGGTATGATTCCTGCTTCGGGTGCAGGAGGTCCCGGGTTCAAATCCCGGACGAGCCCTTGCGTTTTGTGCAAACGTGTGGCAAATACCGTCATGCCGGCGGCTGTTCCGCGCATTTCCAGCCCTCCAGGTTAACACAAAAATCAAGTAGCCGGTTCTGAAAGAGTTTCATGTATCATCTGAGCCCTGGTGGTGGGCCGTTTGAAATTGATTTAAATGGTCAGAGTAGAGATTGTAGCAAGGCTCTTGTTGAGTGCGACGAAAAAGTGTTTCCGCCCGGAATCGAACCGGGGACCTTCTGCGTGTTAGGCAGACATGATAACCGCTACACCACGGAAACTGCTACGCTCTGTGCTCCACATCTGACACAACTTGTAGGACGATCGCAACTTTGGCGTAAAAATCACTTTGCGGAAACGCACAATGCAGGTATTTCGCATTCGTATGCAACAATCGACAGCACCCTTGCCTGTCTGAATGCCATCACGAATGAGAGCCCAAGAAATCGTCGGAAATGCTCTCGTCCGAGTCCTCAGTAACATCAGCCACTCTTTCTTTCCTTACGAGGTACCGTCAATTCGCGCAGTCGCTATTGCAAATGATGTCACCAAAAGCAATCACTTCGTTAGCGGCGAGGAGCCCGGGCTCAGCGGTAGCTCCACACTGAGGCACCAGCAGCTCCGACAGGCCACCGCTGGCGCGCCAGCGCCCGGACCCACGACCGTCAATGACGCTGCAGTCGATGTACTTCTTAATATCGCTTTTGGAAGAAGGAAACCAGGTGTAAATCATACAGTATTTTACTGATGATCTGGAAACGCAAGTTTAGAATAAGTAGAACATTATATAAAATGTGTTGTGTGGCCGAGCGACACCCACACCTCGCTCTCGCCAGATTATCGTTGCTGCACGGAATGATTGTTAAGGCACCGACCGCTTCAGAGTTCGTCTTCTCGAAGTTTTGCTTTTGCAGTACATTCCGCAATCTTTTCGTTATGAGTCGTCTGTTTCGGTTTTCCGATGTAGTGTTGCTCACTACTCTCGACTTCTCTTAACCCCGAGCCACCACTAGCCGAAAATTCCGCACTGCTATCTGGTCAATCTGCAGAACTCGATGAGGGCGTCGCGGTCGTTCCTGAGCTGATGAAACGGCCGAATCTGTAGTTGTTCCCAAAGCTCTTCCACAACAACGGCCTCCCGGACGCTTGGATTACAGGAGTACGCCACTACTCCCAGCCGGAGAACTGCATTTGAAAGCATAATAACATGAGCTACACGTAACTCCGGTTTCTGTGTCTGACCTACTTTTAATGAAACTGTCGTCGATTTACTTACTACTATCGCTGCTGGACGAAGCAGATCAGGTGAAAACCACACAGTATTCTTGTAACGAAGAGGTAATGGAAATTTAGGTAAAACAATATCAAAAAAAGTTGTGTGGTGGAGCGACACGTACAGTTGGCTCTTCCTAGATGATCATTGCTGCACGGAATAATTGTTAAGGCACCGACGCCTTCAGGAGTGGTCTTCTGGAAGTTTTGCTTGCAGTATATTCCGCAATCTTTTCGTTATGAGTTGGTGTTTCGGATTCCCGATGTTCTTTTGTTTAGTGCATTTGCCTTCCCTTGACACTGAGAAAGCACATGACGAAAGTGAAACACCACCGTCTGTACATCTGCAGAGCGCGATGAAATTATTCACTCTATATTCATTGCCTTTCATATTCTTCCCATCAGTGGTGAGCGCTGCCTTCAGAAAGCGCTTTTGTTTCTGATTTTCATGGAAGTTAGTGTTCCTCGGAGCTGGACTGCTTGGGATTAGCTTCATTGCTACTGGCAGGTGGCTCGTTGGTCTAGGGGTATGATTCCTGCTTTGGGTGCAGGAGGTCCCGGGTTCAAATCCCGGACGAGCCCTACCGTTTTGACCGTGCTGAAGAGTAGGTGGAGCTAACCCACGTTTGCAGCTCTGCAATGAAGAATAGATGCCTGCCGCAGCACGCTTTGTGTAGCACTACGGTGATGAAGGGACCGTTTGATATGGCAAGAATCTGACACCAGTAAATTACATGGGTCGATTGCTGTAGAAGAGCCGACAGTAATCTTGCATGCAACGGAAAACAAAGGTTGTCTTTGCAGAACATGTGTACCGTGAGTGGAGACGAACCTCAATCGTGGAGCAGTCTTCATCTGATTAGCGACGACAACAACAAAAGGGTGGGATACAAGACTGAGCGTAGTTAAGAGATTCTCACTATTAGTTACGTTCACACTTCAACAGAGCTGTGAGAAGGCGAGTGCAGTGAGCTCAGGAAAGCCAGTATGAAGCGCACTTGAAGTAGTCCTGAAGAAATGGATTATAAATGTTGCCGGCCAGAAAGGAGCTACGAGCGTTCTGAGTTACTGAATACCGGTACACTATGGGAGCAAGAGCATTAGACAGTAAAATGACGCGATATCCGTGTAGCACACGACTTTTATTATCCCTGCATACGCAGTCGTGACGTTATCTCGGAAATGGAATCCGAAAAGGGGTTTAAAAAAAGTCGTGTTTCCGCCCGGGATCGAACCGGGGACCTTCTGCGTGTAAAGCAGAACGCTGGGTGAGCAGCAGCTCTGCATGGTGATACCAAGAACGGAGGCGTCAGTCATGTGCCGCGCTTGGCCGCTACGAACAGGCTAGTTGGTCTAGGGGTATGATTCCTGCTTCGGGTGCAGGAGGTCCCGGGTTCAAATCCCGGACGAGCCCTTGCGTTTTGTGCAAACGTGTGGCAAATACCGTCATGCCGGCGGCTGTTCCGCGCATTTCCAGCCCTCCAGGTTAACACAAAAATCAAGTAGCCGGTTCTGAAAGAGTTTCATGTATCATCTGAGCCCTGGTGGTGGGCCGTTTGAAATTGATTTAAATGGTCAGAGTAGAGATTGTAGCAAGGCTCTTGTTGAGTGCGACGAAAAAGTGTTTCCGCCCGGAATCGAACCGGGGACCTTCTGCGTGTTAGGCAGACATGATAACCGCTACACCACGGAAACTGCTACGCTCTGTGCTCCACATCTGACACAACTTGTAGGACGATCGCAACTTTGGCGTAAAAATCACTTTGCGGAAACGCACAATGCAGGTATTTCGCATTCGTATGCAACAATCGACAGCACCCTTGCCTGTCTGAATGCCATCACGAATGAGAGCCCAAGAAATCGTCGGAAATGCTCTCGTCCGAGTCCTCAGTAACATCAGCCACTCTTTCTTTCCTTACGAGGTACCGTCAATTCGCGCAGTCGCTATTGCAAATGATGTCACCAAAAGCAATCACTTCGTTAGCGGCGAGGAGCCCGGGCTCAGCGGTAGCTCCACACTGAGGCACCAGCAGCTCCGACAGGCCACCGCTGGCGCGCCAGCGCCCGGACCCACGACCGTCAATGACGCTGCAGTCGATGTACTTCTTAATATCGCTTTTGGAAGAAGGAAACCAGGTGTAAATCATACAGTATTTTACTGATGATCTGGAAACGCAAGTTTAGAATAAGTAGAACATTATATAAAATGTGTTGTGTGGCCGAGCGACACCCACACCTCGCTCTCGCCAGATTATCGTTGCTGCACGGAATGATTGTTAAGGCACCGACCGCTTCAGAGTTCGTCTTCTCGAAGTTTTGCTTTTGCAGTACATTCCGCAATCTTTTCGTTATGAGTCGTCTGTTTCGGTTTTCCGATGTAGTGTTGCTCACTACTCTCGACTTCTCTTAACCCCGAGCCACCACTAGCCGAAAATTCCGCACTGCTATCTGGTCAATCTGCAGAACTCGATGAGGGCGTCGCGGTCGTTCCTGAGCTGATGAAACGGCCGAATCTGTAGTTGTTCCCAAAGCTCTTCCACAACAACGGCCTCCCGGACGCTTGGATTACAGGAGTACGCCACTACTCCCAGCCGGAGAACTGCATTTGAAAGCATAATAACATGAGCTACACGTAACTCCGGTTTCTGTGTCTGACCTACTTTTAATGAAACTGTCGTCGATTTACTTACTACTATCGCTGCTGGACGAAGCAGATCAGGTGAAAACCACACAGTATTCTTGTAACGAAGAGGTAATGGAAATTTAGGTACAACAATATCAAAAAAAGTTGTGCGGTGGAGCGACACGTACAGTTGGCTCTTCCTAGATGATCACTGCTGCACGGAATAATTCTTAAGGCACCGACGCCTTCAGGAGTGGTCTTCTGGAAGTTTTGCTTGCAGTATATTCCGCAATCTTTTCGTTATGAGTTGGTGTTTCGGATTCCCGATGTTCTTTTTTTTAGTGAATTTGCCTTTCCTTGACACTGAGAAAGCACATGACGAAAGTGAAACACCACCGTCTGTTCATCTGCAGAGCGCGATGAAATTATTCACTCTATATTCATTGCCTTTCATATTCTTCCCATCAGTGGTGAGCGCTGCCTTCAGAAAGCGCTTTTGTTTCTGATTTACATGGAAGTTAGTGTTCCTCGGAGCTCGACTGCTTGGGATTAGCTTCATTGCTACTGGCAGGTGGCTCGTTGGTCTAGGGGTATGATTCCTGCTTTGGGTGCAGGAGGTCCCGGGTTCAAATCGCGGACGAGCCCTACCGTTTTGACCGTGCTGAAGAGTAGGTGGAGCTCACCCACGTTTGCAGCTCTGCAATGAAGAATAGATGCCTGCCGCAGCACGCTTTGTGTAGCATTACGGTGACGAAGGGACCGTTTGATATGGCAAGAATTTGACACCAGTAAATTACATGGGTCGATTGCTGTAGAAGAGCCGACAGTAATCTTGCATGCAACGGAAAACAAAGGTTGTCTTTGCAGAACATGTGTACCGTGAGTGGAGACGAACCTCAATCGTGGAGCAGTCTACCTTCATCTGATTAGCGACGACAACAACCAAAGGGTGGGATACAAGACTGAGCGTAGTTAAGAGTTTCTCACTATTAGTTACGTTCACACTTCAACAGAGCTGTGACAAGGCGAGTGCAGTGAGCTCAGGAAAGCCAGTATGAAGCGCACTTGAAGTAGTCCTGAAGAAATGGATTATAAATGTTGCCGGCCAGAATGTAGCTACGAGCGTTCTGAGTTACTGAATACCGGTACACTATGGGAGAAAGAGCATTAGACAGTAAAATGACGCGATATCCGTGTAGCACACGACATTTATTATCCCTGCATATGCAGACGTGACGTTATCTCGGAAATGGAATCCGAAAAGGGGTTTAAAAAAAGTCGTGTTTCCGCCCGGGATCGAACCGGGGACCTTCTGCGTGTAAAGCAGACGTGATAACCGCTACACCACGGAAACTACGGTTCTTTTCGTGTACCACCCGGAGACTCGTAATAGCAACAGTTTTTCTTCTGTGTTAGAAAGGGCATCGGCTACGAGCTCCCTCCGATTCGTGAAGTTCCTATAGTAAAAGACGTCGATGAAAACAATCCAACCGCGACAGACAGGGAGAACGATGGGCGAGCTGCAGCCCTACAGGGTGAGACCATCAAAGGTGGCGTCATTCACATGCAGTGCGTTTTCGGAACGGACAGGCTCGTTGGTCTAGGGGTATGATTCCTGCTTCGGGTGCAGGAGGTCCCGGGTTCAAATCCCGGACGAGCCCTTGCGTTTTGTACAACGGTGTGGTAACAAATCGCATGGCGGCGGCTGTTTCGCGCATTTCCAGGCCTCCAAGTCAGCGCTAAAATCCGACAACCAGTTCTGAAACAGTTTCATGTTTCATTTGAGCCATGTGCACCCTGCTGGTGGAACGTTTGAAGTTGATTTAAGTGGTCACTGCAGAGATCGTAGCAAGTGTCTTGCTGAGTGCGACGAAAACGGGTTTCCGCCCGCAATCGAACCAGGGACCTTCTGCGTGTTAGGCACGGCGCCTGGGCTCGGCGGCAGCTGCTGCTCTTTCTTTCCTTACGAGATACCGTCGATTCGCGCAGTCGTTATTGCAAAGGATGTCACCAAAGGCAATCGCTTCGTTAGCGGCACGGTGCCTGGGCTCGGCGGCAGCTCTACATGGAGGCACCAGCAGCCCAGCCAGGCCGCCGCCGGCACCGGCGCGCCGCAGCGCAAGAAGCCGGCGCCCGCCCTGCAATGCCCCCCGTCGCTGCATATTCCACCCGCCTTATATCCTCCCCATGTCTGACTCACTACCCTAAATGACACTGCGGTCGACGTGCTTTTTACTATCGCTTTTGGAAGAACCAAGGCGCATATTCTAGTGTCGAACCGGTATTGCAAATTTGGATTAAGCAAAAATTTATTGTGTGGTCGAGCGACACCCTCGGCTCGCTCTTCCTACATGATCGCTTCTTGCGAGGAATAATTCCTAGCGCGCCGATGGCTTCAGAGTTGGTCTTCTCGAAGTTTTGCTTCCGCACTGCATTCCGCAATCTTTTCGTTATGAGCTTCGGTTTCCCGACTTTCTAGTGTTTAGTGCGTTTGGCTTCTCTTAACCCTTAGCCACCGCTTGCCGAAATTTCCACGCTGTCATATGTCGATCTGCAGAGCTCAATGAAGGCATCGCGGCCATTCCTGAGCTCATGGAACGGCCGAATCTGTAGTTGTTTCCAGATCTCTCCCACACAACGGCCTCCCAGTAGCTTGGATTACAGGAGTACGCCACTACTCCCAGCCGCAGATTCACCTTTGAAAGCAGAATGACATGAGCTACGCGCAACTCCGATTGTTTTTTTGTTGTGTCTGGCCTACTTTGAAAGACTTTGTAGTCGATTTACTTACTACTATCGCTGTTGGAAACCAGGATGCCACACAGTATTCTAGAGACGATCAGGCAATGAAAATTTAGAATAAGTAAAACAGTATCAAAAGAATTTGTGTGGTGGAGCAGCACATGCAATTTATGCTTCCTAGATAATCGTTACTGCATAGAATAATTCTTTTGTCTGCGGCGTCTTCAGTATCCGTCTTGTGGAAATTTTACTTGCAGTATATTGTGCAATCTTTTCGTTATGAGTTGGTGCTTGGTTTCCCGATGTTCTTTTGTTTAGTGCATTCGCCTTCTCTTAACCCTGAGAAACCACATCCCGAAACTGAAGCACTGCCGGCTGTTCATAAGCAGTGTTCGATGAAGTTATTTCCCTTTTTATTCGTTGCCTTTAATATTCTTCTCATCATTGGTGAGTGCTGCCTGCAGAAAGCGTTTATCTTGCGAATTCACGTGAAAGTTTGTGTTCCCTGTGAGGTCCACTACTTGGGATTAACTTGACTGCTCCAGGCAGGTGGCTCGTTGGTCTAGGGGTATGATTCCTGCTTTGGGTGCAGGAGGTCCCGGGTTCAAATCCCGGACGAGCCCTGCCATTTTGACCGTGCTGAAGAGTAGGTGGAACTCAGCCCCGGTTGCAGCTCCTCAATGAAGAGTAGACGCCTGTTATAGCACGTGGATATAACAAGAATGCGGCACCAGTAAAGTACGTAGGTGGAATTCGGTAGAAACGCAGACGGTAATTTTGCATGCAACGGAAAGCAAGGTTGTCTTTGCGGAATATGTGCACCGTGAGTGGAGATTCAGCTTAACTGTGCGACAGTCTACCCTCATCTTACTAACGACGGCAACAACAAAGGTGTGGTGGCATGTGAGATTGAGAGTGGCTAAGAGTTTCTCATTATTAGTTAGCATCACACTTTGACAGAGCTGTGACAAGGCGAGTAGGGTGAGCTCAGGAAAGCCATTAGCAAGCGCACTTGAAGTAGCCCTGAAGAACCGGATTATAAATTTTGCCAGCCATAATGGAGCTAGGGGCGTTCCCAGTTACCAAATACCGGTGCAATAAGAGAGCAACAGTATTTGACAGTAAAATGACGCCCTATCCGTCTAGCATACGACATTGCTTGTCTCTGCATACGCGGACGTGAGGTCATCTCGGAAATGAAATCCGAAATATAGATTAAAATTGTTGTGTTCCCGCCCGGGATCGAACCGGGGACCTTCTGCGTGTAAAGCAGACGTGATAACCGCTACACCACGGAAACGACGGTTCTTTTCGTGTACCACCCAGAGACTCGTAATAGCAACAGTTTTTCTTCTGTGTTAGAAAGGGCATCGGCTACGAGCTCCCTCCGATTCGTGAAGTTCCTATAGTAAAAGACGTCGATGAAAACAATCCAACCGCGACAGACAGGGAGAACGCTGGGCGAGCTGCAGCCCTACAGGGTGAGACCATCAAAGGTGGCGTCATTCACATGCAGTGCGCTTTCGGAACGGACAGGCTCGTTGGTCTAGGGGTATGATTCCTGCTTCGGGTGCAGGAGGTCCCGGGTTCAAATCCCGGACGAGCCCTTGCGTTTTGTACAACGGTGTGGTAACAAATCGCATGGCGGCGGCTGTTTCGCGCATTTCCAGGCCTCCAAGTCAGCGCTAAAATCCGACAACCAGTTCTGAAACAGTTTCATGTTTCATTTGAGCCATGTGCACCCTGCTGGTGGAACGTTTGAAGTTGATTTAAGTGGTCACTGCAGAGATCGTAGCAAGTGTCTTGCTGAGTGCGACGAAAACGGGTTTCCGCCCGCAATCGAACCAGGGACCTTCTGCGTGTTAGGCACGGCGCCTGGGCTCGGCGGCAGCTGCTGCTCTTTCTTTCCTTACGAGATACCGTCGATTCGCGCAGTCGTTATTGCAAAAGATGTCACCAAAGGCAATCGCTTCGTTAGCGGCACGGTGCCTGGGCTCGGCGGCAGCTCTACATGGAGGCACCAGCAGCCCAGCCAGGCCGCCGCCGGCACCGGCGCGCCGCAGCGCAAGAAGCCGGCGCCCGCCCTGCAATGCCCCCCGTCGCTGCATATTCCACCCGCCTTATATCCTCCCCATGTCTGACTCACTACCCTAAATGACACTGCGGTCGACGTGCTTTTTACTATCGCTTTTGGAAGAACCAAGGCGCATATTCTAGTGTCGAACCGGTATTGCAAATTTGGATTAAGCAAAAATTTATTGTGTGGTCGAGCGACACCCTCGGCTCGCTCTTCCTACATGATCGCTTCTTGCGAGGAATAATTCCTAGCGCGCCGATGGCTTCAGAGTTGGTCTTCTCGAAGTTTTGCTTCCGCACTGCATTCCGCAATCTTTTCGTTATGAGCTTCGGTTTCCCGGCTTTCTAGTGTTTAGTGCGTTTGGCTTCTCTTAACCCTTAGCCACCGCTTGCCGAAATTTCCACGCTGTCATATGTCGATCTGCAGAGCTCAATGAAGGCATCGCGGCCATTCCTGAGCTCATGGAACGGCCGAATCTGTAGTTGTTTCCAGATCTCTCCCACACAACGGCCTCCCAGTAGCTTGGATTACAGGAGTACGCCACTACTCCCAGCCGCAGATTCACCTTTGAAAGCAGAATGACATGAGCTACGCGCAACTCCGATTGTTTTTTTGTTGTGTCTGGCCTACTTTGAAAGACTTTGTAGTCGATTTACTTACTACTATCGCTGTTGGAAACCAGGATGCCACACAGTATTCTAGAGACGATCAGGCAATGAAAATTTAGAATAAGTAAAACAGTATCAAAAGAATTTGTGTGGTGGAGCAGCACATGCAATTTATGCTTCCTAGATAATCGTTACTGCATAGAATAATTCTTTTGTCTGCGGCGTCTTCAGTATCCGTCTTGTGGAAATTTTACTTGCAGTATATTGTGCAATCTTTTCGTTATGAGTTGGTGCTTGGTTTCCCGATGTTCTTTTGTTTAGTGCATTCGCCTTCTCTTAACCCTGAGAAACCACATCCCGAAACTGAAGCACTGCCGGCTGTTCATAAGCAGTGTTCGATGAAGTTATTTCCCTTTTTATTCGTTGCCTTTAATATTCTTCTCATCATTGGTGAGTGCTGCCTGCAGAAAGCGTTTATCTTGCGAATTCACGTGAAAGTTTGTGTTCCCTGTGAGGTCCACTACTTGGGATTAACTTGACTGCTCCAGGCAGGTGGCTCGTTGGTCTAGGGGTATGATTCCTGCTTTGGGTGCAGGAGGTCCCGGGTTCAAATCCCGGACGAGCCCTGCCATTTTGACCGTGCTGAAGAGTAGGTGGAACTCAGCCCCGGTTGCAGCTCCTCAATGAAGAGTAGACGCCTGTTATAGCACGTGGATATAACAAGAATGCGGCACCAGTAAAGTACGTAGGTGGAATTCGGTAGAAACGCAGACGGTAATTTTGCATGCAACGGAAAGCAAGGTTGTCTTTGCGGAATATGTGCACCGTGAGTGGAGATTCAGCTTAACTGTGCGACAGTCTACCCTCATCTTACTAACGACGGCAACAACAAAGGTGTGGTGGCATGTGAGATTGAGAGTGGCTAAGAGTTTCTCATTATTAGTTAGCATCACACTTTGACAGAGCTGTGACAAGGCGAGTAGGGTGAGCTCAGGAAAGCCATTAGCAAGCGCACTTGAAGTAGCCCTGAAGAACCGGATTATAAATTTTGCCAGCCATAATGGAGCTAGGGGCGTTCCCAGTTACCAAATACCGGTGCAATAAGAGAGCAACAGTATTTGACAGTAAAATGACGCCCTATCCGTCTAGCATACGACATTGCTTGTCTCTGCATACGCGGACGTGAGGTCATCTCGGAAATGAAATCCGAAATATAGATTAAAATTGTTGTGTTCCCGCCCGGGATCGAACCGGGGACCTTCTGCGTGTAAAGCAGACGTGATAACCGCTACACCACGGAAACGACGGTTCTTTTCGTGTACCACCCAGAGACTCGTAATAGCAACAGTTTTTCTTCTGTGTTAGAAAGGGCATCGGCTACGAGCTCCCTCCGATTCGTGAAGTTCCTATAGTAAAAGACGTCGATGAAAACAATCCAACCGCGACAGACAGGGAGAACGCTGGGCGAGCTGCAGCCCTACAGGGTGAGACCATCAAAGGTGGCGTCATTCACATGCAGTGCGCTTTCGGAACGGACAGGCTCGTTGGTCTAGGGGTATGATTCCTGCTTCGGGTGCAGGAGGTCCCGGGTTCAAATCCCGGACGAGCCCTTGCGTTTTGTACAACGGTGTGGTAACAAATCGCATGGCGGCGGCTGTTTCGCGCATTTCCAGGCCTCCAAGTCAGCGCTAAAATCCGACAACCAGTTCTGAAACAGTTTCATGTTTCATTTGAGCCATGTGCACCCTGCTGGTGGAACGTTTGAAGTTGATTTAAGTGGTCACTGCAGAGATCGTAGCAAGTGTCTTGCTGAGTGCGACGAAAACGGGTTTCCGCCCGCAATCGAACCAGGGACCTTCTGCGTGTTAGGCACGGCGCCTGGGCTCGGCGGCAGCTGCTGCTCTTTCTTTCCTTACGAGATACCGTCGATTCGCGCAGTCGTTATTGCAAAAGATGTCACCAAAGGCAATCGCTTCGTTAGCGGCACGGTGCCTGGGCTCGGCGGCAGCTCTACATGGAGGCACCAGCAGCCCAGCCAGGCCGCCGCCGGCACCGGCGCGCCGCAGCGCAAGAAGCCGGCGCCCGCCCTGCAATGCCCCCCGTCGCTGCATATTCCACCCGCCTTATATCCTCCCCATGTCTGACTCACTACCCTAAATGACACTGCGGTCGACGTGCTTTTTACTATCGCTTTTGGAAGAACCAAGGCGCATATTCTAGTGTCGAACCGGTATTGCAAATTTGGATTAAGCAAAAATTTATTGTGTGGTCGAGCGACACCCTCGGCTCGCTCTTCCTACATGATCGCTTCTTGCGAGGAATAATTCCTAGCGCGCCGATGGCTTCAGAGTTGGTCTTCTCGAAGTTTTGCTTCCGCACTGCATTCCGCAATCTTTTCGTTATGAGCTTCGGTTTCCCGGCTTTCTAGTGTTTAGTGCGTTTGGCTTCTCTTAACCCTTAGCCACCGCTTGCCGAAATTTCCACGCTGTCATATGTCGATCTGCAGAGCTCAATGAAGGCATCGCGGCCATTCCTGAGCTCATGGAACGGCCGAATCTGTAGTTGTTTCCAGATCTCTCCCACACAACGGCCTCCCAGTAGCTTGGATTACAGGAGTACGCCACTACTCCCAGCCGCAGATTCACCTTTGAAAGCAGAATGACATGAGCTACGCGCAACTCCGATTGTTTTTTTGTTGTGTCTGGCCTACTTTGAAAGACTTTGTAGTCGATTTACTTACTACTATCGCTGTTGGAAACCAGGATGCCACACAGTATTCTAGAGACGATCAGGCAATGAAAATTTAGAATAAGTAAAACAGTATCAAAAGAATTTGTGTGGTGGAGCAGCACATGCAATTTATGCTTCCTAGATAATCGTTACTGCATAGAATAATTCTTTTGTCTGCGGCGTCTTCAGTATCCGTCTTGTGGAAATTTTACTTGCAGTATATTGTGCAATCTTTTCGTTATGAGTTGGTGCTTGGTTTCCCGATGTTCTTTTGTTTAGTGCATTCGCCTTCTCTTAACCCTGAGAAACCACATCCCGAAACTGAAGCACTGCCGGCTGTTCATAAGCAGTGTTCGATGAAGTTATTTCCCTTTTTATTCGTTGCCTTTAATATTCTTCTCATCATTGGTGAGTGCTGCCTGCAGAAAGCGTTTATCTTGCGAATTCACGTGAAAGTTTGTGTTCCCTGTGAGGTCCACTACTTGGGATTAACTTGACTGCTCCAGGCAGGTGGCTCGTTGGTCTAGGGGTATGATTCCTGCTTTGGGTGCAGGAGGTCCCGGGTTCAAATCCCGGACGAGCCCTGCCATTTTGACCGTGCTGAAGAGTAGGTGGAACTCAGCCCCGGTTGCAGCTCCTCAATGAAGAGTAGACGCCTGTTATAGCACGTGGATATAACAAGAATGCGGCACCAGTAAAGTACGTAGGTGGAATTCGGTAGAAACGCAGACGGTAATTTTGCATGCAACGGAAAGCAAGGTTGTCTTTGCGGAATATGTGCACCGTGAGTGGAGATTCAGCTTAACTGTGCGACAGTCTACCCTCATCTTACTAACGACGGCAACAACAAAGGTGTGGTGGCATGTGAGATTGAGAGTGGCTAAGAGTTTCTCATTATTAGTTAGCATCACACTTTGACAGAGCTGTGACAAGGCGAGTAGGGTGAGCTCAGGAAAGCCATTAGCAAGCGCACTTGAAGTAGCCCTGAAGAACCGGATTATAAATTTTGCCAGCCATAATGGAGCTAGGGGCGTTCCCAGTTACCAAATACCGGTGCAATAAGAGAGCAACAGTATTTGACAGTAAAATGACGCCCTATCCGTCTAGCATACGACATTGCTTGTCTCTGCATACGCGGACGTGAGGTCATCTCGGAAATGAAATCCGAAATATAGATTAAAATTGTTGTGTTCCCGCCCGGGATCGAACCGGGGACCTTCTGCGTGTAAAGCAGACGTGATAACCGCTACACCACGGAAACGACGGTTCTTTTCGTGTACCACCCAGAGACTCGTAATAGCAACAGTTTTTCTTCTGTGTTAGAAAGGGCATCGGCTACGAGCTCCCTCCGATTCGTGAAGTTCCTATAGTAAAAGACGTCGATGAAAACAATCCAACCGCGACAGACAGGGAGAACGCTGGGCGAGCTGCAGCCCTACAGGGTGAGACCATCAAAGGTGGCGTCATTCACATGCAGTGCGCTTTCGGAACGGACAGGCTCGTTGGTCTAGGGGTATGATTCCTGCTTCGGGTGCAGGAGGTCCCGGGTTCAAATCCCGGACGAGCCCTTGCGTTTTGTACAACGGTGTGGTAACAAATCGCATGGCGGCGGCTGTTTCGCGCATTTCCAGGCCTCCAAGTCAGCGCTAAAATCCGACAACCAGTTCTGAAACAGTTTCATGTTTCATTTGAGCCATGTGCACCCTGCTGGTGGAACGTTTGAAGTTGATTTAAGTGGTCACTGCAGAGATCGTAGCAAGTGTCTTGCTGAGTGCGACGAAAACGGGTTTCCGCCCGCAATCGAACCAGGGACCTTCTGCGTGTTAGGCACGGCGCCTGGGCTCGGCGGCAGCTGCTGCTCTTTCTTTCCTTACGAGATACCGTCGATTCGCGCAGTCGTTATTGCAAAAGATGTCACCAAAGGCAATCGCTTCGTTAGCGGCACGGTGCCTGGGCTCGGCGGCAGCTCTACATGGAGGCACCAGCAGCCCAGCCAGGCCGCCGCCGGCACCGGCGCGCCGCAGCGCAAGAAGCCGGCGCCCGCCCTGCAATGCCCCCCGTCGCTGCATATTCCACCCGCCTTATATCCTCCCCATGTCTGACTCACTACCCTAAATGACACTGCGGTCGACGTGCTTTTTACTATCGCTTTTGGAAGAACCAAGGCGCATATTCTAGTGTCGAACCGGTATTGCAAATTTGGATTAAGCAAAAATTTATTGTGTGGTCGAGCGACACCCTCGGCTCGCTCTTCCTACATGATCGCTTCTTGCGAGGAATAATTCCTAGCGCGCCGATGGCTTCAGAGTTGGTCTTCTCGAAGTTTTGCTTCCGCACTGCATTCCGCAATCTTTTCGTTATGAGCTTCGGTTTCCCGGCTTTCTAGTGTTTAGTGCGTTTGGCTTCTCTTAACCCTTAGCCACCGCTTGCCGAAATTTCCACGCTGTCATATGTCGATCTGCAGAGCTCAATGAAGGCATCGCGGCCATTCCTGAGCTCATGGAACGGCCGAATCTGTAGTTGTTTCCAGATCTCTCCCACACAACGGCCTCCCAGTAGCTTGGATTACAGGAGTACGCCACTACTCCCAGCCGCAGATTCACCTTTGAAAGCAGAATGACATGAGCTACGCGCAACTCCGATTGTTTTTTTGTTGTGTCTGGCCTACTTTGAAAGACTTTGTAGTCGATTTACTTACTACTATCGCTGTTGGAAACCAGGATGCCACACAGTATTCTAGAGACGATCAGGCAATGAAAATTTAGAATAAGTAAAACAGTATCAAAAGAATTTGTGTGGTGGAGCAGCACATGCAATTTATGCTTCCTAGATAATCGTTACTGCATAGAATAATTCTTTTGTCTGCGGCGTCTTCAGTATCCGTCTTGTGGAAATTTTACTTGCAGTATATTGTGCAATCTTTTCGTTATGAGTTGGTGCTTGGTTTCCCGATGTTCTTTTGTTTAGTGCATTCGCCTTCTCTTAACCCTGAGAAACCACATCCCGAAACTGAAGCACTGCCGGCTGTTCATAAGCAGTGTTCGATGAAGTTATTTCCCTTTTTATTCGTTGCCTTTAATATTCTTCTCATCATTGGTGAGTGCTGCCTGCAGAAAGCGTTTATCTTGCGAATTCACGTGAAAGTTTGTGTTCCCTGTGAGGTCCACTACTTGGGATTAACTTGATGCTCCAGGCAGGTGGGCTCGTTGGTCTAGGGGTATGATTCCTGCTTTGGGTGCAGGAGGTCCCGGGTTCAAATCCCGGACGAGCCCTGCCATTTTGACCGTGCTGAAGAGTAGGTGGAACTCAGCCCCGGTTGCAGCTCCTCAATGAAGAGTAGACGCCTGTTATAGCACGTGGATATAACAAGAATGCGGCACCAGTAAAGTACGTAGGTGGAATTCGGTAGAAACGCAGACGGTAATTTTGCATGCAACGGAAAGCAAGGTTGTCTTTGCGGAATATGTGCACCGTGAGTGGAGATTCAGCTTAACTGTGCGACAGTCTACCCTCATCTTACTAACGACGGCAACAACAAAGGTGTGGTGGCATGTGAGATTGAGAGTGGCTAAGAGTTTCTCATTATTAGTTAGCATCACACTTTGACAGAGCTGTGACAAGGCGAGTAGGGTGAGCTCAGGGAAAGCCATTAGCAAGCGCACTTGAAGTAGCCCTGAAGAACCGGATTATAAATTTTGCCAGCCATAATGGAGCTAGGGGCGTTCCCAGTTACCAAATACCGGTGCAATAAGAGAGCAACAGTATTTGACAGTAAAATGACGCCCTATCCGTCTAGCATACGACATTGCTTGTCTCTGCATACGCGGACGTGAGGTCATCTCGGAAATGAAATCCGAAATATAGATTAAAATTGTTGTGTTCCCGCCCGGGATCGAACCGGGGACCTTCTGCGTGTAAAGCAGACGTGATAACCGCTACACCACGGAAACGACGGTTCTTTTCGTGTACCACCCAGAGACTCGTAATAGCAACAGTTTTTCTTCTGTGTTAGAAAGGGCATCGGCTACGAGCTCCCTCCGATTCGTGAAGTTCCTATAGTAAAAGACGTCGATGAAAACAATCCAACCGCGACAGACAGGGAGAACGCTGGGCGAGCTGCAGCCCTACAGGGTGAGACCATCAAAGGTGGCGTCATTCACATGCAGTGCGCTTTCGGAACGGACAGGCTCGTTGGTCTAGGGGTATGATTCCTGCTTCGGGTGCAGGAGGTCCCGGGTTCAAATCCCGGACGAGCCCTTGCGTTTTGTACAACGGTGTGGTAACAAATCGCATGGCGGCGGCTGTTTCGCGCATTTCCAGGCCTCCAAGTCAGCGCTAAAATCCGACAACCAGTTCTGAAACAGTTTCATGTTTCATTTGAGCCATGTGCACCCTGCTGGTGGAACGTTTGAAGTTGATTTAAGTGGTCACTGCAGAGATCGTAGCAAGTGTCTTGCTGAGTGCGACGAAAACGGGTTTCCGCCCGCAATCGAACCAGGGACCTTCTGCGTGTTAGGCACGGCGCCTGGGCTCGGCGGGCAGCTGCTGCTCTTTCTTTCCTTACGAGATACCGTCGATTCGCGCAGTCGTTATTGCAAAAGATGTCACCAAAGGCAATCGCTTCGTTAGCGGCACGGTGCCTGGGCTCGGCGGCAGCTCTACATGGAGGCACCAGCAGCCCAGCCAGGCCGCCGCCGGGCACCGGCGCGCCGCAGCGCAAGAAGCCGGCGCCCGCCCTGCAATGCCCCCCGTCGCTGCATATTCCACCCGCCTTATATCCTCCCCATGTCTGACTCACTACCCTAAATGACACTGCGGTCGACGTGCTTTTTTACTATCGCTTTTGGAAGAACCAAGGCGCATATTCTAGTGTCGAACCGGTATTGCAAATTTGGATTAAGCAAAAATTTATTGTGTGGTCGAGCGACACCCTCGGCTCGCTCTTCCTACATGATCGCTTCTTGCGAGGAATAATTCCTAGCGCGCCGATGGCTTCAGAGTTGGTCTTCTCGAAGTTTTGCTTCCGCACTGCATTCCGCAATCTTTTCGTTATGAGCTTCGGTTTCCCGGCTTTCTAGTGTTTAGTGCGTTTGGCTTCTCTTAACCCTTAGCCACCGCTTGCCGAAATTTCCACGCTGTCATATGTCGATCTGCAGAGCTCAATGAAGGCATCGCGGCCATTCCTGAGCTCATGGAACGGCCGAATCTGTAGTTGTTTCCAGATCTCTCCCACACAACGGCCTCCCAGTAGCTTGGATTACAGGAGTACGCCACTACTCCCAGCCGCAGATTCACCTTTGAAAGCAGAATGACATGAGCTACGCGCAACTCCGATTGTTTTTTTTGTTGTGTCTGGCCTACTTTGAAAGACTTTGTAGTCGATTTACTTACTACTATCGCTGTTGGAAACCAGGATGCCACACAGTATTCTAGAGACGATCAGGCAATGAAAATTTAGAATAAGTAAAACAGTATCAAAAGAATTTGTGTGGTGGAGCAGCACATGCAATTTATGCTTCCTAGATAATCGTTACTGCATAGAATAATTCTTTTGTCTGCGGCGTCTTCAGTATCCGTCTTGTGGAAATTTTACTTGCAGTATATTGTGCAATCTTTTCGTTATGAGTTGGTGCTTGGTTTCCCGATGTTCTTTTGTTTAGTGCATTCGCCTTCTCTTAACCCTGAGAAACCACATCCCGAAACTGAAGCACTGCCGGCTGTTCATAAGCAGTGTTCGATGAAGTTATTTCCCTTTTTATTCGTTGCCTTTAATATTCTTCTCATCATTGGTGAGTGCTGCCTGCAGAAAGCGTTTATCTTGCGAATTCACGTGAAAGTTTGTGTTCCCTGTGAGGTCCACTACTTGGGATTAACTTGATGCTCCAGGCAGGTGGCTCGTTGGTCTAGGGGTATGATTCCTGCTTTGGGTGCAGGAGGTCCCGGGTTCAAATCCCGGACGAGCCCCTGCCATTTTGACCGTGCTGAAGAGTAGGTGGAACTCAGCCCCGGTTGCAGCTCCTCAATGAAGAGTAGACGCCTGTTATAGCACGTGGATATAACAAGAATGCGGCACCAGTAAAGTACGTAGGTGGAATTCGGTAGAAACGCAGACGGTAATTTTGCATGCAACGGAAAGCAAGGTTGTCTTTGCGGAATATGTGCACCGTGAGTGGAGATTCAGCTTAACTGTGCGACAGTCTACCCCTCATCTTACTAACGACGGCAACAACAAAGGTGTGGTGGCATGTGAGATTGAGAGTGGCTAAGAGTTTCTCATTATTAGTTAGCATCACACTTTGACAGAGCTGTGACAAGGCGAGTAGGGTGAGCTCAGGAAAGCCATTAGCAAGCGCACTTGAAGTAGCCCTGAAGAACCGGATTATAAATTTTGCCAGCCATAATGGAGCTAGGGGCGTTCCCAGTTACCAAATACCGGTGCAATAAGAGAGCAACAGTATTTGACAGTAAAATGACGCCCTATCCGTCTAGCATACGACATTGCTTGTCTCTGCATACGCGGACGTGAGGTCATCTCGGAAATGAAATCCGAAATATAGATTAAAATTGTTGTGTTCCCGCCCGGGATCGAACCGGGGACCTTCTGCGTGTAAAGCAGACGTGATAACCGCTACACCACGGAAACGACGGTTCTTTTCGTGTACCACCCAGAGACTCGTAATAGCAACAGTTTTTCTTCTGTGTTAGAAAGGGCATCGGCTACGAGCTCCCTCCGATTCGTGAAGTTCCTATAGTAAAAGACGTCGATGAAAACAATCCAACCGCGACAGACAGGGAGAACGCTGGGCGAGCTGCAGCCCTACAGGGTGAGACCATCAAAGGTGGCGTCATTCACATGCAGTGCGCTTTCGGAACGGACAGGCTCGTTGGTCTAGGGGTATGATTCCTGCTTCGGGTGCAGGAGGTCCCGGGTTCAAATCCCGGACGAGCCCTTGCGTTTTGTACAACGGGTGTGGTAACAAATCGCATGGCGGCGGCTGTTTCGCGCATTTCCAGGCCTCCAAGTCAGCGCTAAAATCCGACAACCAGTTCTGAAACAGTTTCATGTTTCATTTGAGCCATGTGCACCCTGCTGGTGGAACGTTTGAAGTTGATTTAAGTGGTCACTGCAGAGATCGTAGCAAGTGTCTTGCTGAGTGCGACGAAAACGGGTTTCCGCCCGCAATCGAACCAGGGACCTTCTGCGTGTTAGGCACGGCGCCTGGGCTCGGCGGCAGCTGCTGCTCTTTCTTTCCTTACGAGATACCGTCGATTCGCGCAGTCGTTATTGCAAAAGATGTCACCAAAGGCAATCGCTTCGTTAGCGGCACGGTGCCTGGGCTCGGCGGCAGCTCTACATGGAGGCACCAGCAGCCCAGCCAGGCCGCCGCCGGCACCGGCGCGCCGCAGCGCAAGAAGCCGGCGCCCGCCCTGCAATGCCCCCCGTCGCTGCATATTCCACCCGCCTTATATCCTCCCCATGTCTGACTCACTACCCTAAATGACACTGCGGTCGACGTGCTTTTTACTATCGCTTTTGGAAGAACCAAGGCGCATATTCTAGTGTCGAACCGGTATTGCAAATTTGGATTAAGCAAAAATTTATTGTGTGGTCGAGCGACACCCTCGGCTCGCTCTTCCTACATGATCGCTTCTTGCGAGGAATAATTCCTAGCGCGCCGATGGCTTCAGAGTTGGTCTTCTCGAAGTTTTGCTTCCGCACTGCATTCCGCAATCTTTTCGTTATGAGCTTCGGGTTTCCCGGCTTTCTAGTGTTTAGTGCGTTTGGCTTCTCTTAACCCTTAGCCACCGCTTGCCGAAATTTCCACGCTGTCATATGTCGATCTGCAGAGCTCAATGAAGGCATCGCGGCCATTCCTGAGCTCATGGAACGGCCGAATCTGTAGTTGTTTCCAGATCTCTCCCACACAACGGCCTCCCAGTAGCTTGGATTACAGGAGTACGCCACTACTCCCAGCCGCAGATTCACCTTTGAAAGCAGAATGACATGAGCTACGCGCAACTCCGATTGTTTTTTTGTTGTGTCTGGCCTACTTTGAAAGACTTTGTAGTCGATTTACTTACTACTATCGCTGTTGGAAACCAGGATGCCACACAGTATTCTAGAGACGATCAGGCAATGAAAATTTAGAATAAGTAAAACAGTATCAAAAGAATTTGTGTGGTGGAGCAGCACATGCAATTTATGCTTCCTAGATAATCGTTACTGCATAGAATAATTCTTTTGTCTGCGGCGTCTTCAGTATCCGTCTTGTGGAAATTTTACTTGCAGTATATTGTGCAATCTTTTCGTTATGAGTTGGTGCTTGGTTTCCCGATGTTCTTTTGTTTAGTGCATTCGCCTTCTCTTAACCCTGAGAAACCACATCCCGAAACTGAAGCACTGCCGGCTGTTCATAAGCAGTGTTCGATGAAGTTATTTCCCTTTTTATTCGTTGCCTTTAATATTCTTCTCATCATTGGTGAGTGCTGCCTGCAGAAAGCGTTTATCTTGCGAATTCACGTGAAAGTTTGTGTT